>NW_013667267.1:59395-71462 GCF_000517525.1 Limulus polyphemus | reverse complement strand
GGGAATTGATAGTGTTGATGCATCATCTTTTTTCATATTGAACAATGAGAAAAGTAGGACTAGTGGACATAAAATATAAATTTTGGCAAGGTAGGAGTCATCTTCAGCTAAGACTGTTTCATTTTTCTAACAGGGTGTTTGGCCTTTATGGCAGTTTTTCATCTGAGTTTGGATTTTGTCTGATGGATAGGATATCCCAATGCTTTTGGGAGTTATCACCATAAACAATTTCCGTTATGACTTCTAGGATACGACTTGAAATTACAATGGACATTATAAAATAATTTTATAGCTTAACATATATATATATATATACAAATACAAGGAAACAAATATATTTTGCAGAAGGAAATGAAACAATATAATACTATGAAACAATATAAAAATAATTTTAAAATATTCTTAAAAACTCTATTTATTACTGTTAATTTAAAATAAATAAATAAAACCAGAAGAAAAAGACGGGCAAACAATGGGAACTTAATGAATAAAAGGATATATATATATGATAGTAGAAGAGAAGATAAAAAACGTGTTTTCTCCAGTAGAGACCTTGAAAGTGTTGAATTTGAGATCACAATATTTGTCAGGAGAAAAAATGAAACTTGTAAAGAGAGAACTTACTTTTATCCCAAATAATGAACTAGATGAATTTAGAATTAAAGAAGATATACATGAATTTATTTGGAAATTAAGATTAACAATATTTTAAATAATAATGATGGATCCTTGAAAAGAATATAAGGTAATTTTGTACCATCAAGAAAAAATCTAAAACGTGATATATTTTGTAGTCATATAGAAAATACGTGTTGTAAAATTCTTCAAGTTAAAGACAATATTCCAGTAAAAGAAAGAAATTCATAAAAACTTAAAAATATGGAAGAAGTTTTCATTCAAATAAGTGATAAAGATAATGTTTTTGTTATTGTGGATCAAGAGGATTATGGTTTTAGAACATTTAAATGATAAAGATATGTCCTCCATAGATATTTCAAAATTTGTAAATATAATAAAAGAAGTTAAAGAATATATAAAAGATTATATATATGTATATACTAACAAAGAAATTGATTATTTGATGAGTAATCATAAACTAGGAACATTTTATGTATTACCAAAAATTCATAAAAGTAAAGAAGTTAAAGAAATTTCAGAAAAAGATAGGGTGGAATGTCTTTGGATAAATTGTCCTCCCAAAATTTCTGGAAGACCAATTATAGGTGTAAAAAACAAGGTGATTAAGCCACCGAGTTCTATTATAGACATAATTTTAAAACCACTTACATCTAAAGTACAAAGTTATATGATAGAAATTTATTTTATTAATCACTTACAAAAGAAAATATTTAAAAAATAGTATTTTAATATCATTAGATGTTGTTTTTCTTTTATCCAAGTATGAAATATGAATATGATATAAAAACTATTGCATATCATTTAGAGAGATGCCCAGATTTGTTAAACCCACGTTTTAATAAAGAGGTGATAATTAAGGGTTTAAACCATATTTTAAAATAATTACTATTTTAGTTATAAAGGCAATATACATCAACAAATCTCTAGAACATCATTGGAAACAAAAGTGGCTCAAGCTTATGTCACTTTAGTGATAGGATATTTTGAATTTGAAATGTTCAATAGTTTATCATATTATTTTCAAAGTATTTATATTAATTACTTGAAGCAAAATTGGGAAATATAGAGGATAGAATCAGTCAGTTTGTTTTCATGAAATAGTTGGACCTGTGTTTCCTATCATGCTTAATGTTCAATAGTTTATCAAATTATTTTCAAAGTATTTATATTAATTACTTGAAGCAAAATTGGGAAATATAGAGGATAGAATCAGTCAGTTTGTTTTCATGAAGTATTTGGACCTGTGTTTCCTATCATGCTTATTGAATTACTTTATACAAGTTAGTTAACGCATTTGTATGTAGGCTTACAACAATTTATGGAAGTGTTTGTTTGTTTTGTCTTTTGTAATTAAGCACAAAGCTACACAATGGGCTATCTTATAGCAGTGTAGAAGTGTTCAAGCTTGTAGAAAATTGAAAACAAGAAATAAAATATTTTACTGCCGTTACATGAACTGGACTTTCATCCACTGTATCGGATTTTTAGGTCCGATTTTATTGGACCCGGGAGGGTGAGATACATCTTCGACCTCCCCCCCCCCCAACAGTAGTTTTTGCTCTTTTACTTTTGTTATTTATATATATATATTACCATATCAGATATTTTAGGATCCATGTTTAATTTGTTTTATCTCTCAGATGATTTTTGGTACTTTTTATTGTTTAAAACTTCTGCTTCTTGGTATTGTAGCTTGGACGAGTTAGCACTGTAAGCTATTTCAACGAGTTTCTGGTATAATAATTTTACATAATTACATACAAATCGTTGATGTACATTTACTCAAAGCCATACGTTCATACTACAGTTCATTGCAGTAATTGTGTAATAAACACAAATAAATTTATTTTAGTGCACATAAGATAAACCCCTTTTTAAATCATTAAGTATGGTAGTAGTAAGGATGATGATGAAACAAAATGGCAGCCATAAAAATCACCCGTTTAATACCACCTTTAAAATGTCTGAGTATTAACAATGACTATTTCAAAGTATCGACTGAGCAAAACTAAAGTTTATTGCACTTATAAAGCCGCATAAATCATTGTATATGTGTTTATGGAGTGAATCAAAATTTCACTATTTCAACAAATTTGCATCTAAGTAAGTAAGTGACTTTTCCAAACAAGCGTGCAGAAAATATGACGAAACTTATCACTCTAATTCTTTCACGGAACTCATACTTGGTATTGCTGGTGCACAAAAATATAGTTATTAAAAAGGTTTGTTTGTTTGAAGTCAAGCACAAAACTACACAATGGACTATCTGTGCTCTGCCTAACACGGGAATCGAAACCCAGTTTCTAGCGTTGTAAGTCTACAGACATACCGCTGTGCCACTGGAGGGATAATGAAAAGGAAACAAATAAGTATAATATTTTTTTAAATTATATATAGACAAGTAGGGATCAATATACACGTAACATAGTTAGCTATAGTAACATAAAAATTTTTAATGCTACAAAAAGTATTGAAACAAGAAAGTCAAAACTACAAAACTGAATTACTTAAAATTTAAAACAATTTATCCCTACTTTTGCTGAGACTAACATAAATACAGTGATTACTAAAGTATGTATAAAATTTGTAAAATTTTAAGTAACTCAGTTTTTGTAGTTTTGACTTTCTCGTTTCAATAATTTTTGTAGCATTAAAACTTTCTATACTATTATACCTAGATAGGTTGTGTATATATCGAACCCTATTTATCTTTATAAAATTTAAAATATTATTATTATACTTGTAAATTTATAAATATATCGGAAAATTTGAATTATTTTCACCAAATAATTCAAAATAAACAACTAACGAAAGAATAATGTCACAACTGTTCAATATTTAAAGGGAATATGTGAGGCCAAAATAAAATGTTTAAATTTATATTTTTATCTATGAACTATAACTTGCGAGGTGTAAATGTTTTCCATGATACAAATTTAATAACTGTGGAAGTAATAAAAATGCTGATTATCCACCTGATTTGATATGCTGTAGAAGTTTGATCAAAGTACAGGCTTTCCTCCCTCCAATTATGAAATCCTGTCGCACAAAATAAACTGGAAAAGTTTTGATTTAGCTGCGCCAATTTATTCTTTATTACCATTTATCCAAGAATCAAAGAAGACACTGGGCTTTTAAGTCATTTATGAATTATTTCTTTTATTCAAAAATTTCACGTTTCAGTAAGGAAAAGATAAATTCACAAATAAATTACTAGTTATTCTGCTGATTAATAATGACTACTTTCAACGGGTAAAGTTCACATGTTATTTAATACCTACACTACAATATTTCAAGCTATTAGTATTGAGTATAAGCCAACAAACTAACTGGTTGTTCTGACAACGTTAAATAGTTTCCCAAAATTATTTGTGTTGATGAAAACCTAAAAAAACAATTTGTTGTCCTGACGACGTTAAGTACCTTCCCAAAATTCCACGCAGATTATACATTACATCACCAGCGTGTTTGTGCGTCATAAGTTTCAATTGTATATATCACTCAATATTAGTAATGGCAATGATAAGGGGTTTGTTTATAAACTGCCATCTTATTACTGATAGCTTTGTTGCAAAAGTGTGGAAAAGTAAACATACAAACCTCAACATACGCTAATTTGCAGAACTATTTTAAAAGAACAGTAAAACCTAGATGGAATGTTAATATTACTGCTGTGAAGAGATTGTATAGCTGCAACAATCTAATCTCATCTAACCTGCCTTGTTTTAAATTTAGGGTAATTGCTAGTGCTGCAGCTAAACGCAGTAACATTGTAGGTTATTCTGAGAAGAGAATGTTTAATACGAAAATTCAGCGGGTTACGTTTAACTCGCTGTCCAACTTTGGAGACATCCTTGGTCCAAGTGTGATTCCCACTAGGCCTAATGGACTACTTTTTTCTACACAAACTCCAGGAACAAGCTTAACTAAGGAAAATTTATCTCCCGAAGACTTACAGAAATCCATAGATCACTTAGCTGAAGAATTTGCAGAAACCTTAGCTTTACTAGATGATGCTGTAAGTGTGATAAATAAGGGTGAATGTTAATTTTGAATATGTAATTGTAATTTAACATCGTCAAGTTTTCATAAACAAGATACGTAACTTAGTGAACACCTTTTACTTTACTTTTATTTCCTAAAATCAACACTGTTAATGTTATTGAGTTTATAATATTGCAATACTAGTGTTACTGATTTATTATAAGAATTGTTGTTTTTAATTTATAGTTTTACTAACAACACGTTTGAGAAATATGTAATAACACATTTAAATTTTAATGGGCTTATTTGTAATTGTATCATATGTTGTTAAAATAATTGTGACATCCAAATAATTAAAAGAGGTACACTGTTTACTTGTTTACTTTTGGATATGTGAAGCATAATATTTATGGTTACAATGTTTCACTTAGTTAACCTGTTGAACCTGATTTTACTAGGTTAACCTGGTGAAATGCTGTAATCATAGATATTATACTGTATGTGCAACAATAAACAAGTTTTCAATTGTGACGTCCATTTTAATTTTCTGTTGTCATGTGAATTTGCTTTGCATATGTTTCAGCTGATTGAAATTGTGTTAGGTAATTGTGTTTTTGTTCTGATTTTTGATGTCATGACTTGTTTGACATAATTCAAAATAATGTTTAAAGTTGAATATTTTATGCAGTACTGGTTTGATTTTGTGCTACTGATTCATACAACACTTGTTACATGTATAAGACAGCATGTTTTGTGATCTGTCTTGTGAGAAGCTATTTCATGTATGCTATTTTTAATACTGTTTATTGTGTTTCTTTATTAATTTTTAGTGACTTTTTTTTTGTACAGTACTTGTAATACTAATAGTCAGGTTTGGGAAACTGCTTGGAATAGGGTAGATCAGTGACCCCAGTCTCAGAACATTGGTGCAAGATGAGGGTTTTGAGTTTAATTTTTAAACCTTAGTCAGGACAGATTTCTTAATGATCTGACCTTTCATAATGGATTGAAAATTTCACCACAAAAAATAGAAGTTGAAATTAATTTTGTCATCTCAAGCAAAATATGAGAGTGTAACTGCCATGAAGTTGTTCATTTTCTCTACATGTAATTTGACTTGGAGTCTGTCTTTATAGATATTTGTGTAGCTGTGCGATTTAGGCAAATTTGTGCATCACCTCTTGTGTGTTGATTTGGCAATTTACCTAACTATTGCTTCACTTGTCTATTCTATCTCAAATCTACCATTTCAGTATTTCATGATACTTATGAAAACATGTTGTTCCACTAAGGTGTGAAATCCAAAGCAAACTTTAGTATATCATCAGTCTGAACTAGTGTTTGGACCAGAGAAATCAGTGTGGTTTTTATATTTGAGGCACAGGTGAACTGTTCAGCAGCTTAAGAAAATTAGTCATATTTGTACTATTCGTGACACATACAATAAATAATACAACAGAGCAACAAGTAACATTTCTATAATTGATATTTTAGCTTAATACTTAATATGAAAAGATTAATAAATCTATAGATGAAATTTTTTTAAGTATAAGAATTATCAAGAACACTCAAAATACATAAACCTCAAATCATTATTTCTCATTAGCTCTAAAATATTTAAAGTTATACTTTTTTGAGACAAAATGTATAAAGTTTCTGAACATTTAACAACAGAAGTAGATGTAAGTAATTACATTTGTAGCATGCCCTATAAAGAGCTAGATATTTATGCATGGGTAAAAAGTGTTAGCCAACCAAGGCTTCAGTTACCATATTGTAAGAATAAATATAAGACTCGGTTTTCACTTTTATCAATTCAATAGATATATATTTTCTGAATTTATCATAATATAAATTTACTGGTAACAATTTAATTTACAAGAAAGGGGATTTGTCTTGATTATAAACCATACTACATGTATTATTGAAGTATTGTTTATAATGTCACAGATTTTTAAGATGATTTTTGATCATCTCTGATTACCCAGCTAAATATTCAATGCTGAATAAAGTTGATAAGAGTACTTGTGTTACTACATAGATCAGAACTAAAACTAGTAGTGAATATTGCTAATTTAATATACTGTTATTCCTAGGAGTATGCAAAGTTATAAAACTAAAACTTGTAATAATTAGAATACATTGATTTATCCATTGGGTGTCATTGCTGTTAATGATATTTTTGATCATAACCTCAATTATATCTCATGAGGTTCAACCAGCTTTGGAGATTTATGTTAGTCCTAACTACACATACTAAGCTAATAATACAAAATAAAATAAAATAAGTTACATGTACTAAAAATATAGGAATGTAAATTTTATTTATTATTTTTTAATTAAATATTTTAGTAATACTATTCATGAAACTAATATTAAAAAATTGAACTTGCAAGACACAAAATTTAGTTGTTTGCTTCTTGCATTATACCAATTCCTTTTCCATGTAAATTAGAAGGTCGAAGCTTGGATAATGTATTTTTTTTCAATAACCTTAATGTAACTTACTAAATGTGGTTCTTTATTTGTGAGAGGTACTAACGAGGATTTCTTTTCAATTAATGTCATTAGTTGGGTACCAGGGTTCAGTGCTAGGATCTTTGTTCTTTTTGATTTACACCAATGACATAGATGAAGGAATGGCCAATAGATTATTTTAATTTGCTGATGACACTGAAATTTTTAGTGTTGCTGGCTGTGAAGAGGATTCTGCTGTTTTACAAAAGGATTTGAATTATTTAGTGAGTTAGACAAGTAAATGGCGGATGGCTTTTAATTATTGTACAAGGTAATGCTTGTGTGATATCACAATTTGAATTAAGATTATAATTTTGATGAGAATAACCTTAATAGTATTATGAAAGAAGAAGATCTTGGTGTGTTCTGGTTAAATAGTCTCTTAAGCCATCCAAGTAAAGTGCTGTTGCTAGTGGAGTGGCAGAGCAAATAGGATTTAGGTTGTATTTACAGCAGTATTGCTTGTAAGTCTGAAGAGGTTATAATGTCTTTGTATAGGTCATTGGTTAGGCTTTGTTTGGAGTGCTGTTGTTGGTCTTGGGATCCTTACCTTGGAGGTCTACTAGGATGATACCTGGGATGGTAAGGTTGTCATGTCATAAGAGGATAGGTTAAGACCTCTGAACTTGTTTTCTCTTGAAAAAAGGAAAGTTACAGGTGATCTGATTGAGGTGTTAAAGATTGTTAAGGAAAAGATAGTGTTGATGCCTCATCTCTTTTGGTATTTAATGGTGAGAATGATAAGGTAAGGGGACACATAAATTTTAGCAGGATATGAGTCATCTTCACCTAAGACAGTTTTAGTTCCAAGACATACTTACCATCTGCTGACACTTGTAGCTATTCCTTGACCTCCTGGGTTTCAACTTTGCCCTTCTAAGCATTGGTCTGATTTTTTTCTCACTTGCTCCAGTCTTTTATACCCCACTCAATTGCCTTTGCTGATATACTCTCCACCTATGTTAATGCACCCTTTATCCTGGTACTATATATAAGCACCTCATTCAAATAATTTTATCACTTTTTTTGACAGAGAGGTTAGACAGAGGTTTCTCTACACAAGGGCTACAATAATTAATGTGTCTTGTTGTGATTTGTGCGTCACCTAGTGGCTTTCTGTATAAATTGTATTTCATAATTGCTATTTAAAGAAAAAAAAACAAATTGCGACATGCTATTTTCAAGTATGACTTCACAGCCCTCCTCTATTTCCACCTCTGTTATCTAGCATCTCTCAGAGGTTTTGTGTGTGTGTGTGGGTGGGGGGGGGATCACTCTCAGTTGAGGCTGTTCGTGACTTTCTTTGTTGTGAGATGAAGACATATATTCGGTCCAGGGTTGTCTCTCCAGGGGGTTCTGAGGCTGATTTTGTCAATGATGCAGGACAGTCTGGTGAGAATTTAGACTTTTTTTCCCAATGCCTTTGTTTACTAGGTTGGTTTCTCACAAGGCCAATTTGTATTGGCCACCTCCTGCTCCATTTCTTCAGTTAGTCAGTTGGGTTTGTGAGGTTTGAGGGCTTTCTCCAGCTGCCTTTGTATCTACTCCTTTCTTGTTGGTTGAAAGGTCTGAGGGTGACTACTTAGTTTTTCATCCTCCACCTGATATTGCTGTTCATGCTGGGAGAGTTACTGCTCTATTACATGACAGGATAGATATATCTTGTCCCCTTCGTTTGTCTGAGTAGCATGCTTTGGCTTACCACTGCCAGGTGGATGTATATTTTGATAGGTAGTCAGGCACTTAATTACATGGATGGTTTTATCTCTTTTGGGGATGTGGGCATCCCATGAATCTCCAATTTATTCTGGATGATCATACTTGCAGTCCCTTCAGTTGTCACTGCATGACCAGTGGATCAGGAATTTCAATTCACTGGATCATCCAGTCTCCTTCATCAGGAGCAACATCTTAATTCTCGAGTGGTGGTTGGTTCAGATCAACACTACCATTGGTGTTCCTATATCACCCTCTCGTCCCGGTTTCATCTCTTCACAAATGCCTCACTTCAGGGATGTGGTTCATATATCGATGGTTAGGAATTCCACATCAATAATTTAGAACTTCTCGCTGTCCAACAGGCAATGGTTCAAGGCCTTGATCTGTTGCAGGGGAAAATCATCATGAATCATTCCATCAATTCCAAAGTGGTCTCCTACATTTCCCATCCTGGGAACACGTGTTCTCAAGACCTTTGTTTTGAACTTTGGATATTCTCTACTGGGCTCACTCCCATCTTATCAGCCTCCTGGCTTCCCACGTTCCAGGGGTGATGAATTTCATAACAGATCACCTGTTTTGGCCCAATCGAATTCTCCCAACCGAACAGACACTCCATTGTAAGGTTTTTCAGTGGATTTGCTTTTAGTTTAGGACTCCAATGATTGATGCAATTACTACTCATTGAATCTCTGAACTACAGACATTTTTGGTTCCCGGTACCTTATCCTCAAGCTTTGTTGATAGATCCATTCAGTCAAGATTGGATAGAATTGCACCTCTATGGCTTTTCCCTCAATTTGTCTATTACCCAGAGTTCTGGCTCTGATTTGATACTCTACTTGAGAGCTGATGGTAGCCCCAGATTGGCTGGCTCAACCATTGTTTCCTCTTCTACAGTATTTTCAAGAGGGTCCACTTCTGCCTCTACCTCTTTGACTATCTCTGTTGAGGCAACCTCAATCCAACATTCTACTCCCAAACTTCACATATGGAAGTTACGCAGTCCTCCTCACAGCATTAGGGTTTAACTTCTAAAGTTGCCTTATATGTGTCTCAGTCTATCCGTAGACCCACAATGTCTATTTATCAACGGAAATGACACTTATAGCCAATGGTGTCTCATGAAGAAATTGAGCCCACTTCACCCAAACATGCTCACATATCTCATTTTTTGACTCTGGTCTAGCTTCGTCTACTGTCACTTTATATAAGACAGCTTTATCAAATACTTTTTGTTTTAAACATCAGAAAGTTTTTGACTCCCCAGTGCTATCTGGTCATCTACAATTATTTAGAGTCCTTCTTACCAAATGGCCTTTTCACTTACCCAACTGGGATCTTAGGCTGGTATTAAATGCTTTGTCTCAACATCCATTCGAGCCTTTAGCCTCATGTACCATGTATCAACTTTTCTCTGAAAGGATATTTTTTGTTGCTACTGATATGTGGATGTTGTAGGTCTGAGTTTTTTGCACTATATGTGCACAGGACTCTTTATTACTCCACTTTTGTCCTGCCACACCCTGATAGGTCCTTTCTTTCTAAGACTGGCAGCCAGGGAAAGGGATAAATCCTTCTCACCAATTCTTTTGCCAGCTATTTGTCACCTCTATGACTGATCAAACACTGATCATTTGTTATGTCCTGTCAGAACCCTGAGGCATTATGGGGCTTACACTAACTCCTTTCGCAGTGATGGAACTTGACTCTTTTATTCATTGGGATCCTTCAGTTTCCCAAGATTTATCCCCAATTACTTTGACAGAATGGCTTCACAAGTTGATCTATATTGCTTACTCTGGACTTTCTTTACAGGTGAGGAAACTTCTGAGAGTCACATCTCTACAGATTCGTCACATTTCTATGTCTTTAGCTGCTGTTTGAATTACCCGCTAAAAGACATCGTACAGGAAGGTATGTGGCCTTCTTCCAATACTTTTCTCTCACATTCTTTACACGATCTGGCAGTTTCTTCTTCTGAGAGTTTGTAACTACCCCCTGTGGCTGTTTTGACAACATCTGCTAGATTATAAGGAGGAGTGAGTATTTTTGTCCACCTCTTGTCTCTTCACTTTCCAGGGTCCCTTACCTCTTTTTTTTTCACTGGATCCCACTCTGTGGCAAGGGTTGCCCAGACAGGTGTGCTTTTATCAATCCAAATTTGCAATAGCAAAAATATTAACTATACTTATTACCAGTTGCAACAGGCTCTGTAGAAATGAGGTGTTCCATAAGACCATCTAAGAGTTCATCAGATGGTATTGCCATATTATGCTGGACTGCCACTCATGGACTATCATGAGTAAAGCTAAAGGGGATCCAGCCTGTCGCTGCTGATCATTGGATTGAATAAATCAGAGTCGGTTTGCTTTTAAAAATTTAGGGAACTTGGTTCACCTATTGCACTGTTTGCAGAGCACTGTTCCTCAGGACTGCCCAATGCGCATTACCCCCCAGATTCTATTAGTGGAGCTAGGGAGTCCTTACCACACCCAGTTTCCAGTCACTGGGGTGGTGGACAGAGGCTTTTCCTCCACTCTTGGAGATGAGGGCAAAGTTGGGGCCCTCCTGCCTGGGTCCCTGGATGTTTTCCTAGATGTTGGTAGGAGTGGCACCAGCCTCCGCAGGAGCCTACTCGTAATACTGGTTCAGATTTGACAGCTATCCGATTGGGGTGTGTGCATGGCCCTTTTTTTATCTACATTGGTTCAGTATATTGGTCATGGAAGGAGGTCCACTATCTCTTTGTAATTCTGAATGCGGAGTGGTCCCATCCTGGGCCCTTGGTTGAGCACAGTGTTCCATGTCCTCTCTATAATTCCAGGAGCAAGTGGAATGCGTCTTGCCCACTCATTGGGGAGTGAGGATGAATGTTCATAATTACAGACTGGATGAGTTCTGTTCCTTTGGCTGATTAAGGCATACATGATCCTGTCATTTCGAGCCTGGGGTGTTGCCTTTCAAACTTTTTCAGGTGGAGGAGAAAGTGTGTCCACTTAGGTGTTGCTTACTTTCTTGTCATGATTTCGGTGGTTTGGAATGCATCACTTGGTGGCTACAGGTTAGGATCCAGTCAGATCTATCATGTTGCGCTCCAGTTGCATTATCCATGGGATATAGGAACCAAGACCCCTTAATTCCAACACCAAGTTGTGAAACCTCGGCTATCTGGTTGAGGCTGGCCTATAATGATGATTACTCATGT
>NW_013667267.1:18607-58395 GCF_000517525.1 Limulus polyphemus | reverse complement strand
GTGAGTTCAACTTACATGTTTAGTAGTAATGTATATGCTTTTGTATTCACCAGTTCATTTGCATAATGTTTTCTTCCTTTTCTCCTGATTATTGTTGCCTTTTCATGTTTTCTTCCCATCCGATCCATCACCTTACCGTGTCCCTGGCTGCACATTTCCACATTTCTTTGTGGGACATCCTCAGTGCTATATCTGTTTATCTGTGGTGGTAAGTACTCCATTCATATTTTTTTTCTTTGTAGGAGCCTTTATTGTAGATTTGGATCCCACTTTCTGGCAAGTGTTGCCTGACCAGGTATACTTGGTCTTAAATCTGCAGTGTACAACCTGTGAATACACTAGATGAATGTGACATTGGGATTCTTCCTACTGCAGACCTGAAGTACCTTTCTAGATGGCACTAGGTGTTGGTTGATCAGCTCCATCCAATATGTCATCTATGCATTGATATAAAATTTAGAAAAAAAGACAAAATAATGACACAAGGGCAAAAACACCCACCGTTGAGATGTGGTGTTCTGCTGGACCACTCTTAGATGTACCTAAGGTCTTTTGCTTCATAAATATTTTCATCCCAAACTGTACACTTGTGGACTAACATGAGTAAAGCAGACAGGATTTGCTGGCCATCTCTGATGATCTGTGGCATTTGATGCTCATCCTACCGCAGACCTGATGTAAAATTCCAGATGCTGCCAAATGCTAGATGTTGCACTCTGTCAATGTGATTGCTCTGCTTTTCAATAGAGGGTATTGTGGTCACCCATTGCACTGTCTCTGGTGCTGGACTCTAACACATTAGAGTATAGTGGAGTATAGGAGTCCATGCCACTTACCAGTTCCTAGCTGCTGGGATGGAGGCATGTCCTCCTGAGTGTGCACAATACCACTCAGTTTGAGAGTATGGCAGTGGCATTCAGTGGGTGTCAGTGGTGTGATGCCCTTCCTACTGCAGACTTGATGTACAATCCCAGATGCCACTAGGAGTTGGATGTAGCTCTCCGCCATATGTATAAATGAAAAATTAACAAAAAATGCAGTTTGCCCTTCCAGTTGACACATTCCTCCTCCTTGACATCCACCAGATGCTGGTTCCTGGGGATTGGGTGTTGGTTGGAGACAGTCCAGCCACATAAGTCCTCTCATGTGTTTAGCTGGTATCTTCCTCCTACCACAGACTGGATGATAGATTCCCAATGCTGCCAAGTTTTTTTACTGTAGATGCAACTACAAAATTGAAGTCCCTCTTCCTACTGTCCACTGGATGTTGATTTCTTGTGGATCTGGTGTTGGTTGTAGCTGGACGAGACACATAACTTCCTGCTTGTGTAAGGCTGGGTACCCTCCTTTTACCATGGACTGAATAACCAAATTCCCAATGCCACCACATGTTTTGGACCAGAGAGGAACACCCACCTGCTCTCTCCTCCTTTCTACTATCTGCTGGATGTCAGTTCTTGGTGGATCTGGTGTTTGAGTTGTGCATGTGCAGAGACAGGTTCTTGGTACGGGAGCTCCTCTTTCCTGCCAGTACCTGTTATTGAGGTGAAAGGTGGAGAACCCTCTTCCTACCATAGACCTGATGTACAGTTTTAGATGCTGCCAGGTATTGGTTGAGGTGAAATCCAATTTATGGTCTGTTGTGCCCAGCCACTCTACATCAGGGGTCCCATTATATCTGTACTTTTTTGGGACACCTCCAAGTTCCCACCCTTTATGTTTTGGTGACACATTACTAAAGGGCAAAGAATATACCTGGATTAGAAGTGGTTCATTCTCCCACTGGGGCATTGTTTTTCATTTCTTATCACACCTCATGGTCTTCCTTTGGGAGCTTCCTAAAGGGTATTGTCTGCTCACTGGATCTCTACCAGTTCAGTGTGGGATTCTAACATTTTGTGAGAAGAGGTAAGATATTGTATCAAAAGTTAGTTTTCCTAAACTGAAAATGTATTTCCAATAGATACTTACCTCTTCTCAAATTTCCCACCTGTCCTCCCCATTTCTGGTGTGAATTGGTTTTGTTAGTTCTGACCAATCTTGAAGTGATTAACATGTACTTGATTAGAGATGAAACTAGTTACAATAGGGGAAGTGTCACACTCCTATTGGTAGAGGGTTGTTGCATGATCATCTGCAGTAATAAGTAGGGGAAACAAGACTAGTGATGAGCATACATTTGCACCAGTAGAGGGCAGTACAAGTCAAGAAAGCTTTTTGTGTCAGGAGGTAAGTATGTATCAGAAATACATTTTCAGTTTAAAAAAATGTTAACTTACAGAACAATTTTAACAGAAAATGCTCTAAATTTAGGTGCTTCCTATATGGAGGCCATACAATTTTTTTTGTAAATTATTTACTATTATGAAGAATAAGATCATCATAATATAACATAAAGATGCATTTAATATGTATACTTCTTAGTACAGCCTGTAAAAGTGTTAACTTCAAACAAACTTGTATAAAATACATGTGTGTATCATTTCCATTCCAGTCAGGCTTCAATATCCCACCCACATCAGGATATCCCACTCAGCCTGGAATGACATATCCATCTCAGCAATTAGGGCATTCATCAGCATATCCAGTGGTTGGTAATCCAATAAATAAAACTTGTGATACCTAATCATGATGCACAAGCTTCAGATTTGTAGCTTGTAAATTATTTCAGTCCTTTGAAAAAACAAGACAAAAAAAACAAAGCAATTTAATTGTTGGTGGTTGTGAATTAATTTAACAAGGGTTTAAAGAATTCATTATTAAAAATATATTTGAGTCTAGTCCATAAACTTTAATGTTTTTAAAGTTAAACTGAAATATTCTAAGAACTAACACAGAATACAGTAGTATGATATTTATGGTTTATATAAATGAATATGAATATGCCATAAGTGCAGTTTAGAAAAGTTCCAGCATATTTCTTTATTAGTAAATGTAAGTTGAACTCACTTAGTCAGCATATATATATATACATTGTAGATTGATTATGAATATGCCAAATGTGCAGTTAGGAAAGTTCCAGCATATTTCTTTATTAGTTAATGTAAGTTGAACTCACTTAGTCAGCATATATATATATACATTGTAGATTGATTATGAATATGCCAAATGTTCAGTTAGGAAAGTTCCAGCATATTTCTTTATTCGTAGACAATAATATTAAAACTTTATCATTTGTTTGAAACATTTGAGTGAACTTAACAGTATAAAGCATTTTGAAATAAATGACATCTTATGTTTTATGTATTATAAACATTTAAGATTTCCCACGGAACTTGGTGGCACATGTAGGGCAAGTTTTTCAGTAGTGCTGTCCACTATATTAACTTACATAAAACATTAATATTATACTGCTGGATTCTGTGTTACTTCTCAGAATATTTCAGTTTAACATTAAAATCATTAAATTATTTGGACTAGATTCAGTCTCAAAGCTAACATTTTAGTACAGGTGACTGTCCGTTGTGACAAGTTAAGTTCAGATTTTCATTGTCTTTACTTGAATAGAGATTGCTTATTATGATATGACAGTTGTATTCAGTTTCCCTATTTCTCACAATTTCAGTTAGAGAATACAGATTTATTTATTTCATTGCTGGAAAGCATTAATTTGAGGTTAATTAAATCTGATTTTATTCCAAGGTAGGAAAGTTAATCTTGGTGTATAATTTTGTGATATAGTAACTCCTTTTTTATTTGTACTCAATACAATGACTTTTTATATTTCTTAGTCCATATGTTTAGTTACAAGCAAGCACTTAAAGACACAACTTGCTCATTCTTTTTCACTAATTTCTTGTTCATTTTAGACTGGATCTTTTATCTTAGATATAAAACTTTTGAATTTTTTTTAGCAGTCTTCAGGAGGCTACCACAAAGGGAGTCCTGCTATCCCTATAGGTGTAGGTGTGGCAGCTGGTGCTGCTTTACTTGGAGGAGCAGCATTAATGAGCAAAGGAGGCAAAGTAAGTTACTCATAGTTACCTTGGTTCCATTCTACAATGTCAGTGTGGCTGTTATTTATCAGGTTCATTGTGCATTGTCCTTAATAGCTAGTAAGTATGATTTTGCATTTTTAATTTCACACACTGGAATGTAAGGAAATTATGATGAATTGAATTTTACTATTTATTTACTATCATTTCACATGATGAATTTGATTGTTTTGAGTTTGGATGATAATATCAAAACAGTACAACATTGTTAGTGAAATGGTTTTTCTATGAAATTGAGTTTCAGTTTAATTTCACTGTTGCATACAAATATATCTTCACTTGCTAAGGCTTTGTGAAGATGTTTATTACATAGTAATGTATGTCTTAAGTGCTATCATTTTGTAATATTATTCTCTTATTCTCCTTCACCATTTTACAACTGTTTGCAACAACTACGTGCAGCTTGTGTGGTATATAAGAATACCAAGTGTTTTCTACCTCCTTGAATTGATATAGAAAATTTTCAAAATTTATCATTTGTGCAGATATATGTAGTTTCCATAGAACATGTTGGTCAAGAAGATCATTAGGCTACTGTTGCTCTTGTTACATATTGTTCTGTGTCAGTTGCCTAAAGTAACACCTTTTCTTTTCCTATGGTAAAGGTAGCTGCATGGTTGGTCACGGTAGTATGTGAATTTAGTTACCTTTCTCACTGGCAGTCAGGTGGTCTGTTGAAGTTACGACCTCCCTTATGTTTCACTTGCAATGACCAGTGACATGGGTATCCTAGTCACTCTAGGAATGTTTGATGTTAATGAGATGAGTAAGTAACATTTTTTTTTTAATCTGGAGCAAGATCTCGATAGAGTTAGTCTGGAACAAGACCACAACAGGGTCAGTCTGATAAAATATGCTGACCGAGTAAGATAAGAAACAACTTCAGAATTAATTCTTCAATAAAGGCGATTGTTCGTTGAGGCAAGTAACTTATAAATTTTTGCTGTGTTTGCTTCAATAGAGATTGATTTTACATTTGTATTCAATCTCTGGTTCTCATGGTTTAGAAGCATATAAAAAAAAGACACACTTTAGGATACATAAACTCTAGAATCTTCCTTAGTTTTCTCTTAGATTAAAAATTTTACCCTATATATGGTATTTTTGGAGGTGGGGGTAGATTTTCATGAGGCAAGTTTTATTTAGTGAAGAAAGTGGAAACCATTTTCTATAGAAAACTCTTAATAAGTATGGTCGCTGAGTGGGAAAAAACTAAAATATGGAGTTGGTTCTCATTCACCAGCTGAAACCTGAATTGAACTTAGCATATACATTACTACTAAAATGTAAGTTGAACTCACTCAATCAGCATATACATTACTACTAAAAATGTAAGTTGAACTCACTTAGTCAGCATATACATTACTACTAAAAATGTAAGTTGAACTCACTTATTCGTGGGGGAACCACACTACATCCAGAACAGGTATGCTCTTCACTTGGAACTTAGTTCCTGTATCAAGGGTGGAATAGTACATGAGTAATCATCATTATAGGCCAGCCCCAACCAGATAGCTGAGGTTCCACAATTTGGGAGTAAGCTGTGTGAATTAACATGCCAGCCTTCTCTGAAGTAAGTCTGTTGCAAATGTTTTTTTACATGCTGAAGATTTGCTTAGGCTCTGCAGAAGATCTAGGGAAGCGGAGGATAGTGACAGCTACCTTGATCAGTGTAAATGACCCACAAATATCTTTACACCTTATCAGAGTGACCAATCTCTCTCTATATCATGCCAAGTCAGACAGTACTTCTTTCTAGTTATCATCTGGCTTATTATCTGTGATTTTCTATAAGTGAAATGCTTTGATGATGTCATTCAGGGAAAGATACTCTTCCATGTATACAAGACCCAGATTGTTTATTGCTGTGTGAACTGAGTGAAGTGTAAGTTCCTTATGTTTTTGAAGTATTGAGGATATGCTTCTCATCAGAGATAGTGAATGGAGAAGTAGATAACATCTAATTTGAAACTTGTGGTAAAAGACGTATTTTGGGATATCTGATTCAAGGGTGGTGATACATTTAATGAGAGGTTCCAAAAACTTAACTAGTTTTTCATCTTTCTCAAAGAAGGTGTCCAAGGTAGGTGTGACTTCTTCAGAGATTGTTACAATACTTATAGTGCCAGGAGAACAGAATTTGTTTGGAACAAACTTGTACAGAAAAGCACAATGTAGTCCCAGCATGTTTTGTCTAACAGTTTCAGTAAGATTCTCATTTATTTCTTCTTGTATTCAGAAGATGGGAAATTGGGCATTATTTACAATCTGCTTGCATTGGGTTTTGGTTGTAGAGCTTGATTGAAACTTCATGGTGTCACCTATAAGAAGATTTAAAATATTAGGGACACAACCACAGAATGATATGAGATGGGCAGGTTGTTTCTTTTGAGGTAACTACCAGGCTTTCATCATTTTTGTGGCATTGCATGTTACCATGTGAAGGAACTTTTCTTTCATGCCCTCAGATATATTGTATTTTTAATACAGTACATTATCTTTTATCACATGTATAGCTATTATCATTTAGTGCTGCCCTCTATATCCAAAAGTTTTTTGGATGCCACATGCCTTGAACTTCCACGTACCCCACGATCAATGTGGTTCAACTGCGTCTCCCATGTAAATCATCAAGCGACAACCCTTTACCAATAATAGTGTGACACACCCTCCTGATGCATGTGGCTCCCTCTATTCGATTCTACTGAACTATCACTTGTCATTAAGCAGTGATCAAGTGCAGATGCTTTTCACTTGTGCTCTTTTCATGTGTTCATTTCTCTTTTTTTTGGGAAGTAGTGATTTACTTGATTTTTTTCATTTGCTAGAGTTAGTTTTTTTCTGTAGTAGTTTGCTGCGATAACTTACCTTTGTTTATTTTTTCTCATTCACTATTTCTTTATGGTTTAATATGAATTCCGAAGTTTGTGTTTTGCAACTTCTTATATTAATACCTCTACTTCTAGTGCCATTACCAGCTTCAGGTCTAGGATCTTGACTGAGGATTTTTTGTCCAATATTCATTGGGAGATTGATCATTATGTGAGGCATTCCTTTTTCTCCTGACAATGTTTGGGGTCCTTTCACATTGCCAAACCCTGCTCATGACGAGGAGGATTTTGTCAGTTTTTTTCATCCTCCTACCTATGCTGTGCTTTCTCGTGCATATCCAACATAATCTACTAGACTGAACTCTGCCTTTTTGGATATGCTTTTTCAGGTGTGTTCCAGTTTCATTTGTTTTCCCTCCTTCCCCTGACATCAGGGTTCATGCTGAGCATTTCATTTCTCATAGACTTATGATCATTATGCTTTGGTTTATCTGCCAGTTGATCAACCCTTTCTTGACTCCCAGCAGTTGAAGTCAATTTTGCTTATATGGGGACTGTCCCTTATAATCCTATAAATTTTTACCATGTCATTTTCCCACCTTTGTCTTACCCTTACAGCTCTCCTACAGTACTTGTTTAACACACACACCCCTTTTTCAGGCACTCCACTGATCCCCTGAGAAGTTTTTGGGGGATACACTTTCTCTTCTTACTCCTAGCTCCTTGGCACCATTGTCCTCTTTGGCCCTATTCCTTCACATGTGGTTTAGTTGCTGTTGGGATCTTATTGGGAAGGATGATGAAATTTCACAGGTTCATCTATCTTCCCATTATCTTCATGACTTCCGGATGGCTCCTTTTCTCCAGCAGTTTGTTTTGGAGATTTTCCAGAGTCTTTGGATTCACATGTGGACTCTGTGATCAGGGATTTTCCCATTTTTTTGGAGTCTCACCTTTATCGTTCATTGGAGGAAACTCTTCAGTCAGGTATGTGGCATCCACCTCGTACATTCATTTCCCACCATCTTCATTGTGTAATTGTTTCTTCCTTGTTGAGATACTGCCTTATGACTGTAGCCAACCTTCAAACTTCGGTGCAGCCATGACTGGGTAAGTTATCTTTTTATATATTTTTCATTACCAGGAGCATGTCCCATTTAGGTATGCTTCCTATATATCAAATCCATACTGTATGGTCATGATATATACTCATGGCCAATAATGCACATTGTTGAGATGGGGTGTTCTACAAGATCACTAGTGGGTTTTTCTTTGGGATATATTTACTTCATTATTGTATCCCTTCTGGACCGTACTAACCCCTGGACTTGCAAGGATTAAATAAGAGGATATAGCTGTCCATTCCTGCTGTCCCTTTGATTGAATAAATCAGGGGCAGTCTGCTTTTCAAAATAGGGATTTTATGGTCACCCATTGCACTGTCTTTGGTGTTGGCATTCCTCCAGACTCTCCATCCAATTTTCTTCCCCTTGTTCTTCTAGTGGAGTGTGGGAATCCTTGCCACTGAGGTGATAGACCATTGAGAAATCCTTCTGAATATGTTTGCTTCCATTCAGTAGAGAGTATGGCAGTGGTATTTTGCTGGTGTAGATGGTGTGCAATCCTCCAATTATGTGCTCCACCTCTGTGCAGTGGATCCTGGAGGTTGATTTTGCAACCAATTTCTGTGGGGTTCTATCCAGAGGGTGAGGTTGCTTATAGTTTCTAGATGTGATCCTCTTTCATGTGGTGGGACCTGGAGGGTGGTATTGTACTCTTAACTTCTGTGCAGTCCTATCTGGAGGATGATGTTGTGCATATCTACAAACCAATATGCTCCGCCTCTGTGTGGTGGGTCTCGGAGGTTGATGTTGCATTCAGCTTCTGTCTGGTTCTATCTGGAGGGTGAGGTCTCGGAGGTTAATGTTGCATTCAGCTTCTGTGTGGTTCTATCTGGAGGGTGAGGTTTCTTATATTTTATGGATGAAATCCACTTCTGTGCAGTGGGACCCGGAGGTTGCTATTGCGCTCCAGCTTTTGTGCAGTCTGATCTGAAGGATGATGTTGCTTTGGAGTAGACTCATTACATTGCAGTTCAGCTCTTCAGTTGGGATCCCTCCATCTACCATCACCTGAATGTCAGTTACTATTGAGTGATTTTGGATTAGAGCTGGATCAATCAACATAAATTCTCACACATCTGTTGGTTGTGTTACCTCTTCCTCACTCAATTTGCCACAGGATCTCCACCTCCGTGCAGTGGGTCCCAGCTTTTGTGCAGTTCTATCCAGAGGGTGAGGTTGCTATATGTTTCGAGAGGTGATCCACTTCCATGTGGTGGAATTCAGAGGGTGTTGTTAAGCTTCAGATTCTGTGCAGTCATATCTGGAGGATAATGTTGATTGGGGTGATGTTTCTTCCTCTTGCAGTCTACCTCAGGGTGTTTTCACTGCCTGAGGCTGATGTTGTGCATTGTGGTGCCAGTCTGATTGAGGTTGAGTTTGATGTGACCTACCACTTTGGGACATCTTTTCCTACTGTTATTCAGATTTTGGGTTCTTGGATATGTGGTTGGCTGTGGATTTATGCATGTGCCTATTTCATAGATCGGTTTGCACAGTATATCCTTTCATTCTACTTAACTTGAGGTGAAAACTGTGTGAACCCTCCTCCCACTACGCGTTGGAGGTTCTATTCCTGATACCAGCTGCATACAGTTCACTGTGCCCTAGTCACGTTACATCTTGGAGCAAACCCATTTTAGTTTTCCACACATTCATGTTTGTAGATGGTTCTTCTATGCGATTCAGCTTCCAGTATACAGTGGTTCAGATTCTGACTCAACCAGTTTTCTCTCCCCTTTTTGGTTGGGCTCCTCTTACTTTCAGCCTGTGTATGCAACACCTATTTCTACACTGGGCAAAGAGAATACCTGGTACAGAAGTGGTACGGTCTTCAAGGTGTGTTCCTTTCCCAACAGAAATCACACTTCATGGGTGTTCTTCAGGAGCTTTCAAAGGATACTTATTTCTATCCCTCTGCCTAATGTCCATTATCAGAAGTTAATATTTTCCTATACTGAAAATAGATTTCTGATAAGTACTTACCTCTCTCACACGTCCTACCCTTCCTATGCACTGAAAAGTGGTTCTTTTTTTTCTGCCTAATTTCGAAGTGATAGTTCGATAGAGGAAGTCACATATGTCAAGAGGGTGTGTTGCACTCCTATTTGAGGAGGATGGTTGTTGCATAATGAGAGATGCAGTTGAACCACATTGATTGTGGGGTATATGGGAGTTTAAGGCTTGTGGCATGAAAAAAAACAAATTTGCATATAGATAGAAGCACTGAACTACAATAGCTATACATGTGAGAAAAGGTAAGTACCTATCAGAAATCAATTTTCAGTATAGGAAAATAATAACTTTCAGCCCTGTATTTGCTTAAATTGAAATTCTGCTTTCATAGAGTGTTTGGTAGATGAATTGGACTAGAAGTAGTTGCACTGGATGAACGTGCTTGATAGGCAGCAGACTACGTATGGACATCCAGTTATGCTCAGTGGTGTACCTGTGGCATATACTGCTGTTACTTGTAACTCTCGAATATAATTGTCTTTGTTTAAATAAAGTTTGCCAAACCTTTCCATTTTGGAGCTTTAATTACATGGAGTTGATAAGGCAGAGAGCTATTTAATGATGATGAGGTATTGGCATGAAAAAATTAACATTTTCAGAATGTTCTTTTTCAGATATGCAGTATGCTCGTTAATTGACTTTGGTACATATGTAGACCTGTTGTTAAGTTTTGGTCTAATAACACTTGAGCCTTCATTAGTTTTCATGCCATAAATTTTCTAACTTCATTACAGCATTTATTGTAATTGTTTGTATGGTTAATTATTCTATAAACATTGAGGACATATATTTTATTGTAATATATACAACTGAAAGTCTCCAAACTTTGTTTTGTTTCTTTATTAGTAGGACATAATAACTAGTACTAATTCTTACCTTTATTGTGCCTCATTCTTCTGCCTGTCAGGATATTTGGATTTTCTTGTATGTCCTCAATATCCAAACCCCCTTTGATATTTAAACTGCTGGTGACTTGGACATTCCATGACAGGAGCTCTTACTTGTGCTCACCCATATTGATGGTAATGCCCAGAAAAGCAATGACTGTAATGCTTAGCCACTTATGTGTCAAATGTAAAAGCTTACACCCCCTCTTACTCATGATCATGCCCTATGTGGAACGATAAAAAGGAAGTGCATAGAAGTGGATGGTTTATTCAGGGCAGTAAAGATCCTTAAAGTTTTCCATTTGGGGGTAAATCTCTGGAGAAGCTACTCTTAGATAATAACTTATGTTTTTTAGTGCTGTTGATCTGCATATGTATTCATCTTCCAACCTTTCATTGGATAAGGGCAGTTGGGCATGGTTTACTAACCTTTTGGAATACAATCTTGCTGTTTTTTTAAAAACAGTTTGTTGAGGCCACAACTGGTTCTATTGTACATACAGCTATAACTGTTATATCTAAAATCCTGACACACTTCCTATTTCACTTTCATCCATGGTGGTCTCTTCTGTGCTTGCTGCAAGCCCTCAGGTGTAAGTCATGCTTTTACCACTACCACTTCAAAGCTAAGCTATCACTGCTAGTGCTAATAACATGGCCCATTGCTTGGTGCCAATTTCCAACAATAACTAGCATTATAAAAAAAAAAGTGTCAAATAAAACGTCTCTTTCCACCAGTTCTTGTTAAATAAATACTTAAGGAACAAATGGATTGTGGCTATTAAGCAAGATGAAGGCTCATATTTTAAGTTAAGGTAATTGTATATGAGCAATAATTGGGGACTTGTGGCTTCACTATAAATATTTTAAGTGTTTAAATAGATCTAATGCAAAATAAAAATATGTATTTGAGTTGTAGTTTATGTTTGTTTGAAATTATTCATTAAATTGCAGCCTAATGGACTATTATTACTGCCAAATATGTTGTATTACACTAGATGTATCGTCTTTGATTAGATCTATAATAAACAATCTATAGGTCTCTCTCTTTATCTATTAATTCTGGGCCAATGGCAATGTTGGATTTTATAAGTAGGCCTAAAATACATGCAATTCAATTTGTTTTCTTAGATGTAGTTATTTGATGTGTATCTTTAAGAACTATGATTGCATAGATCTATGCCTGTGTGTAGCTTAGATCTAAATTTTATTCTGTTATACTAATTTAATAGATGTAGGCCTACTATTAGTGAAGCAAGAAATTCATAGATGGCTTATAACATAGGGCTTAATGATTGGCTTTTCAAACATTTTGACATGTTTAAACCAATTCAATTGTATTTTAAAAACATCATATATATATAAAGACAATAAGCAATGTAGGCCTATTTAATGTAGGAATTTTATATGATTATGTATATGAATGTTACTGTTGACATTTAATTCACCATGGTTACCAGTACTCATTGGAATACATGCATAGAAAACATGCTTTTCACAGACCAAGTCAATATGATATTTAAAATGTTTGCAACAGTAAATCTATTAACTCACATCTGTGATAAAATTCATTTCATCATGTTGCTCTAATACATAAAAATCTATGTTTAAATGATTAACATCATATCTAGTTTCAACATTGTTTCAGTCATTGTAGTACTGACTGGTAATGATGGCGATGAAATTTACCATCAACCTCATGATTGTAATGCTCTAAGAAACTTTTATACGCCATGCTTGATGTCACTTAAATGGCCTTTAGTTTGGTGATTAAGTTCTTGATAACACATGCAGAAAATGCAGGTACAAGCTTAAGTTTGTGTTCCAAAAGTCATGCTTAATGCCAGTCGCAGTGTTTATGATAGCACTGCAGCAGGTCTAGCCTTGTTTTGAGCTGGTGTAATTGAAATCATGAATAAGGCCTGTTGGAACCAGAACAGGGCTTGAGATATTTTCTCTAGGTACCCAGTTTATATCAACCTCATTGTATTTCATAAGGCTGTAGAGCAGATTTGACACATTAGATAGTGGAGTCAAAGAACTTTTAGATCACAGTAGTTTGTAGCATCTTTTCTTCTTTCACCAATTCTAAAATAATTAGGAACAAGATACAAAAGATGAATGGAAAGTATACATGATTCCATCTGCTTTTGATATCTTATCCTCATGGTCACAAAGCATGTTATTGGCCTATTGTCTTAATTAGCTGTTATTGTAATGTGTTGAAGAAAATGAATAATACTCATCTTGTTTGGTTCTTAGAATCAAATAACTGTCTCTCCAACATCAAATATGGTTTTTGCAGGCAAAGATCCACCATATACCCTCTGATCAGAGTTGAAACATATATTAAATATACATTTGTTAAGCATGAACAACTGGTTCATGTATTAATTAATTTAAAGAGGGTATATGATACCACTTGAAGTTATTAAATTTTAAGATAGCTTCATTTATATGGTTGTGTGGACATTTATCCAATTTTTTATTGAAAAAATTTGGGGTAAAATATCTTTCAGAATCCACTTTGAATCAGCATTTTCTGAATCCTTCAAACAAGACCTGGTCATTCCTCAAATCTGTGTTTTGAGAGTCACTTTTCTCCATTAAAGTTGGTTTTATTAAAGAAAAACATCCATCATGTGTTCCAAACTACTTCTGTATTGATGACTTTCAGATTTATTTTTTCCTCAAATGTGAGGATTATTGAGGGATAGCTTTAAGGTGAACTTAATTAACTATATTAATGAATTACTGCAAACAGGTTTCAGTTTTTTACTTCCACAGCTATTTGCTTGCATGTTTGCTGACAACAGTATTAGCATTAAGACTCATATCTTCACTTGGGTAATGCTGCAATCCCTATGATTGCAGAAACAATAATAGATGCTGTGCATTTAGGTGAGTCTGTCTCATTAAGGCATGTTACTTTTCTCAGTTAGGATGTAATTTTGAGTTAGTGTAAGAAGTCAGATACTCTTAAGAGGAAATTCTGATTTCATTTTCATTAACCCCATTTCATTTGTCCATCTTTCATTACTCTTTTTACTGATACCTTCAAATCAAGTAACTCAGTTGGTTCAGCCAGTGTTTATAGTGACTCTGTAGTAACTAATGAAATTCCTTTCATTGTTTGCCATTTCCCTTAAAGTTATACATAACCTTACTTACCTTAGATTACGTAGAAGCTAAGTGGTACAGTTAGTTTACCAACTACAGTGACTCTTTTACCCTGGAATTACTTAATGATATAATCCACATTCTGTTCTTTCTCATCTCCACAAAATACTTCCCTCTTTATTTTTGGTTATCAAATTCTGCTGAATCCCTGGCTTTGTTAGTATTAGGGGAATTGATTTGGCTAATTCAAATTCACCTCTTCCACTTCGTTTAAGAATATACCCATTCATTATATGGATTTTCAACATTTTATCATGGGGGCTTCTTGCATCTTGGCAGAAACTGTGGGAAAAACAGCAGACTAACAAACTTTTCTATATTGATCTTGTAATGGAACACTAGCCATTAGTTTATGTAGGAAGTGAAGTTGTTTTATGATGGCTACACATTGGCCATTGTTTTTTATCTCATCATCATTTACTTGGAGCTGACCATTCAGTGTGATACATAGTTGTCTGTTGTCCACATTTTAATGTTTTTCTTGGTTATGCAATGGTGGTAGTATTTTAAACAATTTTTTACAAGTCTTTTGTGTTGGAAAGGGTGATGCTGCTATTTTTACCTTTTTAAAAGCTATTGGTTTTTGCAGTGTCATTTAACTGTTATCATTTATATCTACCATTTTTTTTTCTTTGTTTGTATTATTATCATTATTTTACCATTGTAACTTTATTTTTTATCTTATATTTTTCCATTTTCATGTTAACTGCATCTATTGTGTATGACCTTAGATTCCTAACCCAACTTAACATGGTCCCTAACCTTTTGTGTGCCTCAAGACAAGTTCAAGATTGAAAGCAAGATGTCAGTCATTTCATTGTTAACTCACTGGCCTGCAGGATTAGACTGCAAACAGTTCTTGTGGTGTGTGAGCAAAATCACCTGAGTGCATGACAAAGTAATTAAACTCATAACATTATGGCTGTTGGTTTGGTGCAAAATATGATTTGATTTGTATATTCAGTAATAATTACTGTTTTCTTTTGTCACTTGCTGTTGATAGCCACTTGAAACAACTTGGATCTTGTGAGTTATGCTTTGGGGCCCCTCAATCTAACCTAACCTTACTAACAAAGGTGTCATTTATGGTTGATGTTACACTTTGCTTTTGTCATAAAGATTCATAAATGAAATAATGGAATAATAATAAACAAATTTGCTTGTGTTACATAGATAATGGTAAAAAAAGAGCAAAGACCAAATGAAAAATAAATCAGTAACAAGATATTAGAAATAAATGTTACAAATTATTTGTTTAGGATCTGGAAGCTGTTTTTATAGTAAAATTTATACTTGAATTTTAAATATTTTTTTGATAATTCAGTAAAATACAAATTTCATTTTTATTTTTGCATTCTTTTTTTAGATATTTGTGAATAGCGAACATTTTGCAGATTTTCATCACAGATTACCCCTTCAACGAATAACGTATATAACAATAGATGGTGATGTCACTATTAGCATGATCAGATTTGAAACATCTGGACAGTCAGGAGTAAGTGTGAGTACAAATTTCACTACCATTAAATTGCTTGAACAGAATTGAAGC
This sequence comes from Limulus polyphemus, assembly GCF_000517525.1. NCBI lineage: Eukaryota > Metazoa > Arthropoda > Merostomata > Xiphosura > Limulidae > Limulus > Limulus polyphemus. The sequence continues at coordinate 42,816 of NW_013667267.1, read as the reverse complement.
TTGTGAACAATCAACAGTAAGTGTTATCATACACTTCAGTATTACTAAATTACTTGAACAGGTGTGAAACACCTGGACGATCAGCAGTAAGTGTGGTCACCACTTTTCAGTAGTACTAAAGCTATATTTCAGAAATAATAATGTTAACCTTCGAGTATTTGTTTTTCTGAAGAAAATAAGTTTTAAACACTTGGCCATCAAAACATCATTTTGTTTGAGAAATAGACTAAATGCTTTAACTTTTTGTTTTGTTGAACTGAAGTATTTTGAGAATTAATAAAGAATACAGCAATATAATATTATTGGTTTATATACATAAATACAAATATGTCATAAATTTGATTAGAAAAGTTCCAGAACACTTTTTCAGCACATTGAAAATTCATCATCTGTTTGAAACATTTGAATGAATTTAACAGTATAAAACATTTTCAATTTAAATATCTAATTATGTTTTATGTATTATAAAAGTTGAAGATTCCTCACAGAACTGGGTGGTACATGTAGTTCAGGGTCCACCATATATTTTATTTGTTCCTCATTTGGATATTTAGCTAGTTAGATACAGTAACTGTAGATTATCAGGAAAAGTGGTTTTTTTGTTTAAGTTTCTGCTTCTTATCAAGTTTTTAAATTAGATTGCAGACATTAGGGTGGTCCTGTGGTAGAGCCTCGGAATTCATAGTTGGTGAATCACTTTTGAAACCATGCAATATCACAATCCCCCCATAACAGGGATGATGGGTGATAGGATGTTGCTGACTGGTTGCCCTCCTTTCTTAATAGTTAATTGTTAAAATTTAGGAATTGTGCCTTAGTAGTTTTGCCATAATTGCAAATATGCAAATATTCAAGTGATGAAGTGTGTTCGCAATTTTTATCAATTCTAGCCACTGTATTTCTTCAAGCAATTTATTTGGGTCTTATGTTTCCTTAGAAATGGTTCTGTATTGCGATTTGTTTTGCTAAATAATAATGAGTAAAATACTTTCGGATTAATTTTTGGGGTGGTGCCAGCCTCTTCCTGGTGAGGGGGATGAAGTGGGCTAGACAAAAAATTTAGGGGGATGAATCCTAGATCTTGTGAGTGCACACTGTAGTATTTATGAAGTTAACCAACTTTGACAGTTAACATTTTTTGTTGGGTGCAAAGGCAACAGGGGAGACTAAGACACATATTTGGGTAGCTCCAGCTCTAGGCAAGCTCATCCCTCTTTACTGCTTCCCCTGTTAATTCTGTGCATGAGATAGGTGATTACAAGCAAAATTGATGCTGTGGTAACATTTGTTTTGTTATGTATCTGCATTATGTTTTCAAATGTTAATTTGCCTTACAATAATGATATTTTGAAAAAAAAATCAATTAATTATGCTCTAATTACAGATCTGAAAGGTCAATGTATCAAAATAATCACAATTTTTGTACTCTGCATTATGGGAAGTAACTGATTATTGAAGTCATTCATGAAGTGAAACATTCAGAGTTCAGTTCAATGTCCAGTAAGCCTAAAAGTACTTCTAATTCCTAATTGAAAAGAAGGATTTCTTAATACTTGATTTATTTTTCAGAATGTTTCATAACTTTATTAGAATAGTACACAAGTGATTTCATGTCTATATGATCTGTTGATAACAAATCTGTATTTTGTTAAAGTTGCTACCCTTTAAAAATATTTTTTTCATCATATATACACATGTGTTTTCACCAATAATCTTCACATTCGGTATGATATCTTACCTCTTCTCACAAAAAACTTTCTTGACTTCTACCACCCTCTATCGATGCAAATGTTCACTTAACCTTAGCCTTATTACTGCATACTAGCATGTAAATGATCATGCAGCAATCCTCAACCAATAGGCGTGCGACACTACCCTATCATAACTAGTGCTCTCTCTAATCATGCACATGTTAATTATTTCTTGATTGGCAATCCTACTGATTAGATATGTTTTTCACTTACGGATTAATTAACCTATCCACACGTTTTTATTTTCCTGAATTTCTCCTTCAGTTAATTTGTTCTTTTACCTTTTTGTTCTGTTTCTTGGAGAATTACGATTTATTTCATTTATCTTTTTTCCTTTTTCAATTTTGGAAGTTATGTGCTGACAGTTTCGGGTGGTCACAACAATGACTGCTCTTACTGTGGCAGAGGAATTTCCAACCATGACTAACAAGTTAACACCAAGATTCTCAACCAAGGAAGTGATGACTCTGGTCATGCTACAATCAGACTACGCTGATGATTCTCCTAATAATATTTTTAGTGATCTTTTCATGTTGGATTTTGACAGCCTTTCTCCCCCTCCTGAATATGCCTCTTAGTCAAGTGCCATTTTGGGAGACTTGCCCAGAACTTTTTCCCTTTGGGGGATTTGTTATTCAATTATGTTATGTTCTTATCTCCCATTTCCAATGTTCGACCCTGCCCTTCTAGAATGTTCTTATCCCACCACCTCTTTTCTCACTTCAGTGCCCTCTGAGGGTGTATGACACGTACTGCTCCCTTCTGTTGGATACCACTTTTATCTTGGTACACCCCTGATCTATGCAGTTGCTTTCTGTATGGATAATGTCCTTACCAGCCCCTCCACCTTCTCAATATGGGATTCTAGCTATAAGTGTCAGTGGATGGTAAGTATGTTTTGGAAGTTAACATTTTCCTAAATTGAAAATGTATTTCCAATAATACTTACCTCTGCTGACACTCTCCCAACCTTCCTCCCCACTAAGAGCCAGTGCTAGAGACTGGGATAGTGTCAGTCTTGAAAAAGTGATCAAATTATCTGAATGAGGTGCTTTTATACAGTACCAGGATAGAGGCCGCTTTAACGTAGATGGAGAGTATATCGCCAAGGGCAGTTGAGTGGGGTATAAAAGACTGGAGGAAACGAGAAAAAATCAGACCAATGCTTGGATGGGCAAAGTTGAAACCCTGGAGGTCAAGGAATAGCTATAAGTGTCAGTGGAGATAAGTAATATTGGATATATATTTTCAATTTAGGAAAATGCTAACTTTTGTAACAGGGTGGGTGGGTGTCCTTTGGAACTGGCTGCTTTAAAATGTGATGGAAGCAGTTAATTTAAGGGAAAGCTAGATAACTATTTGAATGATAAAAGTTGGCTTTAGGTTTTTAGTGTTTAGTTTAACTTAGTGGATAAGACAGCCTGGGTGGACCAAAATGTCCCTTGTTGTCCTTTAATGTTATGCTATGTTAAGATTGGTGTAGGATTATGATCAGAAGAATACAATTTCTTGAAATAAGATTCTCTGAATCATACTTTTCATAAGATTTTGTGAATATCGGAAAGAACAAGAATTGTTTATGGGACAGGAATTAGACAGTTTTCATAAGCCTGACTTTGTATATGACAGGAATTAGACAGTTTTTAAAAGCCTGACTTTGTATAGGACAAGAATTCCAAATTTAAAGTAATACTTGAATATCTGTTTTAGGTATCACAGAATTATGCTAATGCAAAAGCAGGCTTTATTTTATTAGATTACACTTTGATTAGATAACTTGATGGGGTGATAGCTAGGTCTTTCCTAAAATGATCTTGTAAATATGAAGATTTTGGTTGAGAATTGTATTCCTTCTTTGAACTTGGGGAGTTAGAGCTTGATATAGACAAGTAGATGTTTGACTGAATTATTGGTACAGTCGTGATGTCTCCATTTTGTCTTTCAAATATTATGTTATAATAGACATATGCATGTAACATTGTAGACCACCAACACCTAGACAGTAAAATGTTTTTAATTGTTACCACTCTAGTCACTTGTGTATATAAGTAACCTATTATAATATTTTAAGTAAATAAAATTCCTGTTTTATATTGAAAGTGTTTGTGTGATTGTTTTATTATACTTATCTGTGTTGGTACTGTAGAGAACATCACTGGGAACAGTATATATCACTGAAGATATGAAAGATGCTGAAGCTAAGGTAAATAAAACACTGGAAGAGTTCCAGAATCTCTTGAATAGATTAAACAAGACGCAGCGAACAGAGGTGAATCGATCTTTGGGATTGAAGATGCATGAACTCAAAGCTCAGTTGGAAATGCTGAAAGAAATGTGTTTAGAATAATCTGGAAGTGAAGAATAAAATGGTCAAATTCATTTAGCTTAAAAGTTTGTCCTGTTATTAAGTTGTCAATTCTAAATTAATTTGACCTGTACTTGTGTTAAGTTTTTCATATTTAATAACTTTCCAAATATATTTGTTATTTATGTGGAAAGTTACATCAAGACTATGTTCATAACAAAAGCCAAGGGAATTTGGAAGCTATTAAGTGAAAAAGTATGATACATATAGTTTTTGTTATTTACACATATTAATGAGATAATACTTGATTATATCTGATGCCAACTACATTATAAATCATTTGATGAGATTTGCTATTGTATGGTAATATACTAAATGTATGTGTGTCAAACACTTCTTTCTCTGTGTACTTGTATATAAATATACCTAACATTTTCCGGTGTTTTTCTTCACAAATGTTTGATATTTAATAATTAAAATAGATAAAATACAACAGAATTCCGATGGTTGTAATAAAACTTTCTATCTAAAACAACTTACCCAATAATATAATTTTCTTATACACTGAGAACTTTTCTCCTGAATATGTGTACATTGCTGTTTTAGAAGTTGGCACATATGTATTAAAATTGAGGCTACAGTATCCATTACTGTATTTGATATGTAATTTTGGCATGTAATGATTAATAGACAGTGACTAACAAATGATTCTAGTTTTACATAACAATATCATACTTTTTATGTTAATATTTTTCTTCATGGGTTTGAAATACCCAACTAATACTGTTGTAGTACAGAGTTTTATGAGGATAATTTAAAGTGTCGATAAGTTTCAACTTATTAAAAGTACATATATATAATAAAAAAATTAGAACATTTGTGATCCTCTGAATGTGTTCTTTTGTTGTATTGCTTGACTTTCACTTTGGGTTGAAGTTAAAAATTACAGTATTATTATTTTACATAAACTTAGAATGGAGAAAATTTAATAAAATAAATGTGTTTCATCTAATTAAAATACTAAATGTCTTATCACAGTGGCATTGTAAATTATTATTTTCTTAAAATCTTGTTAAAAGAATACAAAATAACAAGTTTTTTAAGAGAAAGCTGATTATGTATTTCAATACCAGATGCTTCTTTATAAAGATAAAATCATCTCTGAATGTCTACTATAATCTTAGAAACCTATGTAACTCAAAGTATTGTCTTAGTCTACACTTGGTTTGTTCCTTTTGTTTGAGTGAAGCTCTTCATGGATTGTCAGGTCCAATAATTTTAGTACCCAGCCAACATCTATTAATTTTTAATACAGTCAGAAAATAATGTTAAATTCTATTGTTAAAATATGGAATCAATGCTGTTAACTTAAGCTTGTTATATAATATTATAATACATGTTGGAACTTGTATTTGGTAAATAATGCAGTATTTTAGTGTTAAAAACACAGTAAGTATATATAAACATGATATGGTTGTATTCCTAAAGATATTTTACAAGTATGTTGAAATTGGTCAGTTTTAATGGTACCTAGCTATTTCATGGTAAAAGTGATCATCTACGAATAAAACCTTCAGACTTGCAAGAAAAAAGAAAACAAAACTGGGAGGGACTTCCCCCTGCCCTATGGGGAAAAAGAAAACCACTGTACATGCACAACTAAGTAATAAAAATTAATTTTAAAATCCTTGAAATTTTCATACTATTTTTTGTCTGAACCTTATTCATATTTAAGGGATAGGCATAAAGCTGAGAAAAGTATTTTTAATTTCAGGTTTTATGGGAAATGTTTTGACATGCTCTTTTGTAGTTTCATGTGTTCTTTTGTGGTCACTGATAATTTCTTCAGTAAACACCAGTTGTTGAAGAATTTAAAGTGTTCTTAACCCATTTACTGCAGCAGGTACATATATGGCCTCTACATTTTTTCTGTTCACTACAGCTGGTACACATGTGGATTCTCACTTTTAAACTTCTCTTTTGAGGTGTTGGATTGTAAATTATTGTGATAATGAAGTCCATTGACATTCCACTATATGTTTACATACAGTAAGTCAGTTATTTCCACCTCATGTATGTCAGTTTTCCTCAAGATGTTGGAGAGTCCTGTATGACAACATCTGGGGAAAATCCAGATTATTTTATGGATTTACTAGATAGCATTGACTCTAGGTTGATGCAATGAACAGAAAATACGTTTAGAGGCCATATTTATATAACAGAAATCTTTAACATATATATATATATATACACACAATCATTAAACAATTGGTCCATTTTATAATATCGAATAACGAATCTGAGGAAATGTCATAACATTATTCACATACATAAATTAATTTAGATTACTATATGGTGAAGTAAAATAGACTCAAATACCCATAAAATTGTTTAATTGTTCAATCACTTCAGTTGGCTTGCTTATGTGGTTATAAAAGACTAAACTAATTATATACAAAATTTCACTATCATATTTCAAAATTAAAAAATATACTATTTTGAAGTCAGCTTAGTAGTATTATTTAATGGTGTATACTACAATACAGTTTTAAAAAACTATTCAAAAAAGTTAGGGACCTATAAACAACAAGGTGCCAGACAGTTGTTCACCCAATTGAGCTTAACAATTCAGATTTTCAATAACTACAAAGACCACTAACAAAAGCCAAGCATTATGAAACAAACATTTGAACAACATTTAGCTAAAAACACACAACTTATAATTATTGACTGCCACCTCAATACTTTTTCCAATCGGAGTAATACTGATATTATCATTTACATAGTCAGATTTATGCTGTTCAATAAAAGACCTTTACTGTTCATTTTAGTCTTGTACATTATTTATTCATACTCATTTTGTTAATGTTTTCAGACTTTCCTCTATTGATTCTGTTCTTACAAAAAATAATTATGTAACAATATGTATCAAGATATTCCCACATAATAGGATTTATTTAACTATATCATTTTGACAAACAAAATCTAAAACAGCATCTTCGTGGGTTAGCTGCTTGGCTTTTTGAATAACGATTGCCATCTCCCGTGATCACCAAAAACTCCTCAGGCTCTAAGATATTAAAATGAGACTAGTAATATTATAATCCTCATATTTAATTGGACCAACCAGAGTTCTCTGTAAGGAGGATGTATAAAACCACAGTAAACAAGGCCTTTCACCAAGTACATTTGTTGTTCTAGGTTATAGAAGTGTTAGCTAAGCATGATCTTTTTTATGATGTCTAGTGTAATGAAATATCTAAACAAAATAGTGTTTAAACAATAAATAACATATCTAAGGATTTCTAGAAAGAAATCATAATGATATTTCAACTACATTTGAAGAACACTACCCACAAGGCGGCTCACGTGTAATATTTATATATATATTTTTTTTTACCTAAATAAAACAAGTGGATATTTAGAAGCCAAGTATTTAAATTATTTTTATGTGTTCATTTATCATTAGTGAAAAGTGGAGATGTATCTGACACCAACTCTAGGTTTTCTAATGGGTCCCAAGTAAAACCACCATATTTTTCTTTGTTCAGGAAGCACAGTTTTAACATTAAGACTTTTCTACTAGGTTCCCAGTCCTCAGTAAACATCACATTATTTCTCTTCATAAGGTCCCTCAACGTGAATTCCTGTTCATGGTGGGTGGATCTAGGTGAGGTTTTGCCTGAGAAGCTTTCATTCTTTAGGATTTCAAGATCCACCCATATGTTTACTGTGTGTGGCAACACTTATAGAGGAGGAGAGGTTCCTGATGGTTGCAACACACTATTTTTACTCTGAATTTCTGTTGACCAAATGTCCTGCGGTGGCTTCCTCAGGGTCAGTCGTGGCTAGGGTTAACCAAGTACCATTATCATTGGCCTCAGTGGATTTTATGAATATTATCTTGTGCTGGTGTTTGGGTGCAGTGCCCATTAAACCCTGCTGTTTCTGCATTGTCCTTAACATATTGAGCATCTGGCAGTGTAACACCTCCACCTGTAGGATTATGATGTGTGGAATCAGTGGGTGGAGAATGTTTTCTTTCTCCTTTATGTGTACTCAAACAAGAAAACATAGCCAGTAAATAACCACATATAGATTAGTCAGTAGGCACAATCACAATCTCAAACTGTTTGTTTACCTCATTTTCTAACTTTACATTCATTATCAGAAACTTTTCAAGATGCCTCCCTTTTTAATAGAAAATGGCTTAGAGGGGCTTGCAGACTCTACAAAGTCAGTAAAAAATAAATAAAGGTCTGGAAACCTACTGGTCAAAATGTAAGGTTAATGAATTCTAGAAGTCAAAAGCCATTGGGGACGTACTTATTGAGTTTACCCCCCACAGTACTTTGAACATCAGAAGAGGAGTTATTGTCCAGAGGGATTTCCTTGACAAAATTGAATTGGACTTTCCTTTTAAACTGTACATTCATGGTATTTCAGATGTTAAGTAAATATATATATTTTGAAAAACGGTATATTTGAACCAACTTGGGTGCTCATTTTGGTCTACCAATCACTGCTTATACCTTATTTGAACTACAAATTGAGGATATGTATTTTAACCCCCTCATGTGTTTTAAGTACCAACAGTTTTCACGTGCTAAATCTTGCTGTGGTTCTTTAGATTCTTAAGACTGTGCTCATAATAGTGGCAAAGTCCACAGTCATTATGAGTGTCAGTTATATCGACACCATATCGACTTCTCTGGTTTCCATCCCTCATACTTTACACTCTAAATGTATTGAGGGAGTGAGAGAAGTACAGACGATAAAATCTCCTTAAAGTATCATAACTTGAGGCAAGGAAGATGGTAACACCTCTTTCTGAATAAAGCTATGTGCTTTATTTTGTTCCACTGCCACATTGGTAGTGCAAATGGATATATACCATTGATAATAATTAAAAGAATGGTAAAAATCGAACCAAAAACTCACTACCTAGATCTGTGTGAAATGGCCATACATATACAATGAAACTGTCAATGTTTTCATACTAATTTAGGTGACGCCAAGGCCTTGATTGACTTTTACCATCCTGTGGATACATTCTTACAGTAAACTGACGATACTTTTGTCATTTAGCAGTTTCTTTCATCAAGGTGTGTAATGAATGAGTTCATGAAGGGTAGATGGGATGGTTGATCAGCGTATTCCCTCGATGACTGGACCATTCACCACACCTCTTAAAACTGCTATCAACCATGCTACCATTGGCCATGTTGTCACACTATGCTCCTTTCACTTGTTTCCAGGAGAGGAGGTTGATCAAACAGATCTTGATAATCTTATAAAGCATTTGTCATCTCCATCATCATGGGATATTTCAACAGACATACTCTACTCTGAGATGGTGGAAGTAGGCAGTAGGGGATCTGAGGGGCATTTGTTCTCAAATCATATTCTGTGTTTTGTCAATACTGTTTATTATATCTATTTTCATGTTTCAACCGTAAGTGTTACTTTCATTGATTTATCCATTTCACTACCTTCGCTTCTTTTATTTGGAGATGAACAATGATACACGAGTTATTGATCATTTCCCCATCATTTTAAAGGACATTTCAACAGTTGATTCTACCCAATTCTATATAACAATGTAAGCTGTAGATGGCCAACTGAGCCTTCCTCATCACTTTCTCAGATCCTGATATTGTTGACCTGTACTTACCACTCCTTTAAACCTCTACATGTTTTCTAATGTAATCTCATCCATAGTGAGCACCAGACTGCCTATAGTGCACAATGAACTCAGAATGGAGCATGAAATACCTTTCTCGGGTATCTCGCTCTTAACAACCATATGGCCATTCAAAATGTATATGTCCATGCTGAGCAGATTAGATATCAAAGCCAGGAGTTGTTTTGCATTAAATTCATTTCCAGCACTTCTTCCACCACCAGATCCAAGATGTTTGGGGACAAAATTAGAAAGGTGAATGGGAGTATACATCCTATTCCCCTTTTAATGTTGCAACACAATGATCAAGATCTGGATCATTTACAGGTAATTACCAATGACCTTGGATAGTTATTTTTCCACCACTTCCCCTTGTTTTCCTGCCTTCTTGGCTATCAAGTCATGATTCAAAATATTTCCACTGTTTTAACGCAATTGTCTTTTTTATTATGACTGATGTTTACCTTTGTAAAACTCAAGCTTGCTATACATCAAGTGATATCATACACTACTTAATTTGAGGAAGAAACTTGGTACCAATTATATGCATCATTCAAGTGAAAGTTAGTTTACAGTTAGAGCCATCTGTCGGATTATATTCATGTTATTTATTTAAACTTCAGCAACTCGTTTCGAGGTATTGAAGTAATTATCTCAAATAAAGTTACAATTTTATAACATGGTTTTAAAATTTCTTGAAATCTTATATTCAATATTAAACATTTTGAAAATTTAACCAACCACGCAAAAGAAACGCGAGTGTTTCAATAGTTCAATAGGTGGGATTAAAAACTTTTTTTTTAAACCGAGCCATCAATGGATTGAATGGTAAGAAAGGGACATTTAATAATATTATCTCTCAGTTCACAGTTTTGCAAGATATCATTATATGCACGCATCTTTGCATGATCGGCCAATAGCGTTAGTTCAGTGAAGTTTTTATAATTATCAACTGAGTTTAGGGCTATTTGATCACTGATGCGAGAAGTTCGTTTTATTCCCTGTTGATTTAGTCTAATTTTATCACCAATAATTTTCTATTGTATCAATCAAGAAAGTTCAAATCCTCTCCTGTGCGGAGACGAAACTTAAAAGAACTGGTGCTGAACTTCGGCGTCATTGGCACATGTGGATGACAACTGCCAGTCTGTTGTAGGTTACCTTCCTAGCTAACAGTTGATGCCTGTAATACAACTGGGTAGATTGAAACAACGGAGTGTCTTACTCGAGCAAACAACACGACCCGATTCAGCTTAGTACTCACAACTACTTGACTACGACTCCAAAGCGGGAAGTCACTCGGCTACGCTGCCTCTTTGAACTTGTATACTGCAGGTGATTGGACAGTTACTGCCATCTCATTGACTCAACAGTAAATCTGAAGGCATATAACGCTAACAACCGTGTTTCTATACCCGTGGTGGACACAGCACAGATAGCTCATTGGGTAGTTTTGTGTTTAACAAATACAACTTAACTAGACAGTTAATAGGATTTTGTTTAATGACTGCATTAATAGGAAATCTTCAATAACCGCAGCACTTGATATTCTTCTAGGCAGGATTAGAGTAAATTAATCTATGAAACCTCCCCCCCCCCTTTTTTATTAGCTATATTTTTGTGCATTAACTATACCAAGTGTGGGGCGTGCGTATACCAGATTCGATTGTATTACTCATCAGGATCTCTACCAGCCTACCCTCACATTGAAATTCTTTTAGTAATCAAGATGGAGTTGAACATACATATGTTAATACTATTGCAAGACATTTGTTGAACGAATTACTAATTTTTAGGTTAAATAGGGCGATTTTCAACTACACAATACCTCGTGAATCTATAATCTATTAGACTACATTTATTCCTCTGCGCTGTAGGAGGTATGAACTGAGAACTCTATATAATATTATTTTTCGGCAATACTGATTAAACCCATCACAAATTAAATTTCTTCTAGTTATTAATGAAAAAATTGCATCTTGTTTCTTTGTTTGTGTGTGGTCAAAAATACCAATCAAAAGGGTTTGACTTCCTGAGTCCAAAACTGTAATTAGATTTTAAATCGGTCAAGAGATGACGGAGCTATGAGCTAAAAGTTTGAACTTGAAAGAACAAAAAAAAAAAAACTCAGAGCGGTTCTGTGAGCTGCTATGCCGGCTAAAAATTGAAAATAACAGTATATTTATTTAAGATGCTTGTTTCATTGTTAAACAAAACGCTGGATAATAGGCTTGGCTAAAAAGCATAGATATTAAAATAGTAAAATAAATTAATGAAAGAGAGAAAATCTTTGATAATACCGGGGGGGGGGGACTTAGCATGTAGAGAGTGGTGCCAAGGCAAAAATATAGCCTAAATATGCTCTGAAAACCTACAGTAACTTCATTTTTGTTCCCATACCAGTTGTTATATATGAAGTAATACTCAAAACTGACTTATAATACAATCACACCTGTAATATTGTTGAACCTGTCTAGTGTGGTTTACTTGTGATTATTTTATGAGAAAGAACTTAAATACATAGTCAAAGGACTTAAAGCTCCCCTCCCAACCCTTATGGCAGAACCGCCCTTGTGACATTCCCCTAGTTTTTATCTTATGGAAGACAAATGCATTTTTCATGTTTATAAAAGAACACATAAGTTTGACGTTGTTTCCAATCTGATATCTTAGTAAATAATCTGCCATTGGAATATTCTATTTTTATTATGAAAGCTGTATTTTATCATAGAAAATTAAACTCTAATTTCTAAAGGTTTTAGCGAGGATACCCTATACTCGATTCCATATTGTGTAATGTCTGACATGGCTTATAAATTATATACATAAGCTTGAGATCATCTCCGTCAACCACTCCTCAGAAAAAAATAAAACATAACTTTTGCCCCAGTTCCTTTTTCTATTTCTAGTACTTCCAATGAATAGAATATATTAAGATCATTTTATATAAATGATACAATGGTACCAGTGGCTCTGTACAAAACAGCAGCTAAAGCGATTGGATGATTTCGATGGTTTGTGCCTAAGTTGAGTTTTAGGAACAAGTTGACAAAAAGAGTATGATAAAGGAAGAGGTTCAAAAAATGATTGGATAAACGAGATTGAGTTAACTAGTAGAGGAGTGGTGTTTGACGAGGCGAGACATATTTGGAAGTTGGCAAGAAAGGTAGGGAGATTGCAGTTGCATGAAAGAGGCCATGAGGAAGGCCAAAAAGTAAGTCACAAGAAAGGCATGAATTAGGTTGCAAGGATAAAAAAATTGCAAGAAGATCCAGAGTTTCCCAGTAGCTGAATGGTATTTCTAACGGCTTATAATGTTAAAACCGGATTTCAATACCAGTGGTAGGCACAGCACAGATAAGTGATTGTATATCTTTGTGCTTAACAACAAACAGATAGGAAGCTTATTATGAACAGGAGTGCAGAATGGTACATATGTAACTGGATTGCAGTAGTTGTTGGGTTTAATGGTAGTAGGGAAAGAGGTTAACACGCATTCACTGTCAGTTTTATAGAGATCAGATTCTTTACGGTAGGTGCTGTGACTTGTTGGTGATAAATTTCAACAGTAAACAGACAGCACACAATCTACTTGTTTTAAAATAATATATATATATATTAAAAACACATCAAACGTATATACAAAAATTCGTTACACTATTGTTTACTACAGTTGAATCTAAAGCTTTAATAAGTAATTCTCTTTTTTCGTCAAAAGGCCACACTGGCTGGTTCAATTAGTTTAGAGCCTAAAACAAGACAAGTGACTCTTCTCTATCTCTGTTTTTACAATACAAACTGTGAAACTTACTTCAAAATCATCACTATAACTGTTGGTTACCCTAAAACATTTGCACGAGTTTGTTTAGTAGCTGTGCATAGATTTAGGCGCAGTATAACTAGCCGTTTTTGCTGTAGGCTTCGATGCTTCAATAGCTTCGAAGAGAAACTTGCCCAGTAGCAATGAAAAAACTGATAACACCTCTCCTTCTCTTTCAGAAATCCACATAAAAATAGTCCTATGACCTGTATAGGAGTTTTTTAGTAGGTTTGTCTAGGTTTTAATTGAATATTCGGTAGGCTTATGAAACAACAATAATAATATAAAGAAAAATGGATTAATTTTTAATTTTGTCTAATATTCGGAAAATCAGCTTTACAACTTTTATCAATATTTTAGCAGCCTTAGCCATTGAGATAGAAGGTCTTGAGTGTTGTTTAAAGGAAAGTCTGCTTTTAAGATGGTTTTTGCCGATATGTTTTATTAATATTTTTATGAAGTGCCTGAGCGAACCCTATTATGAACCACTATCGTGGTCCATGATACCAGATTCTGAGGATATAGAATAGATATGTTATTTCAGAAAACCTGTCTGCTTACCTTTTTTTACAATGATAACCAGTAATTTCTGTCTTTTGTCAACGTAATTGAGACTGTCTACACATTCACAGATACCTCCGTTTTCACAAGGCTTCGAATCACATGTCCAGACCTGTAATATTAAAAAAATTAAATTTACTTGCATCAAAAGCTAATTAGTTTGAAAACGTTGAAGAAATGCCACTAGTTATAAATGTTATGAAAATTACTGGCTCCTATTTATCTTTAAAATCACTTTTTAAAAACGTGTTTAGAGAATAAAAGATAATATTTTTTACTGGTAAAGTCACTAAATACCTCAAAACGGTCAATTAGCAATGTAGCTAATAATATCGTGTAATGTTCTAATAATATAGAAATAATAAAACTCATTAAACTAAAAACGTTGAAAAAATGTCGGTCGTTTTAAATGATATGACAATTACTAGATCTTATTTACGTCTTTAAAATCAAGTAAAAATTCAAACACATATATAGAAAACAGCAGCATAAAAATATGTTTTACTCTTAAAATCAATAAATACTTCAAAACAGTCATTTCTCACTGTAGCTAATAATGCTCTAATGATAAAGACAATTTTCTTAGAAAACTGAAAGAAATGACTGGAAAAAGTATGCTTTATTTCGTTCATTTGTTCTTCATTAAAACGCTGTCTTATGACAGCTGTTATATAATTTCATTTCTGCTAAATTAAAATAATGATGAAAACCGCTTTGGAAATAACCTGTAACAGACAAATTACAGTTTATACGATGTTATAAATTTTCCGTATTGGGGCCGCTTCTTGGTATTTCGTTGGTTCATTGTTAAGATCAAACGAAACACACAAGGCTATCTGTGCTATGCCTACTATGAATATTGAAACATTTTTAGCATTATAAATCTTCAAAATTAATGCTGAGCCATCGGGTGGACGGCTACTTCGTCAGTACGTGAAACGTGTAAAAAATAATTTTCGTCTTCTATAATCAAACGTGCCTCCTTTTGAGCTGATAGTTAAGTTTCATAATAAAAATAACCAATCAGGGCTGATTCAGTACTTTCGCTTTCTTTGAAGTATTTTGTCGTTGGTAGAATTTGGATGTTGAAAAAGCAAAGTCTATTCAGCTAGAAAAAGGTTTTGTTTGCCACTTGCTCAGAGCGTGGATGTGTAAGATAAGATAGTTATATAGGTTTTACATTTTTCTCCAGTTCTTTGTTGTTTTTAGGTTAAAAGAAAGTGTCTTCACGTTTCAGTGGTAGTTTGTTGTATGGAGCTGTCTATTTATTTTTAGCTCCCAATTATAGCTCTTCTTTTCATGTGTTTTGTTGAATGATGAGTATCAAAGTATAGAAATATTTTTTCTCGAAGAATTGTTGTAATGGGAGGTGTTTATGTACTGTGTTATTAATGACAAGTGTAAGTCTGAGATTGCAAAGTTGGTGTTTTGTTCCGAGTGTTCGAAAGTGAACCTGGTGTTGGAATGAGTATTATTTAAAAGTATCGTTCAGTAAGTTTTTAAGTCATTCCTCCGGATACCAAATATATTATCGATATATCTATACCATATTTCTGACAGTAAGCCAGCTGTAAGAGCTTTTGTTTTGAGGTTGTACATGAAGATTACGGCTAATAATATCACTATTCTATTACTCATAGTCACTTACTTCCTTAGATTGCTGGTTTAATTTACATTCAAATCTCAATAAACTGTATTACAAGATAAAAGTATTACAAGGGAGATGATAAGAAAGTTGTAATGTAGATTGATGTTGTTCGCTAAGAAAGTATTGTTCCAAGTTCTTTCATGGGATTTTAGGTTTTCCGAGAAAGTGCACGTAATGTTTAGATTGGAATGTTAAAACTTTAAGCAAGGATTTGGTAAGTGGTTAAGTAAACATGTTCCTGAGTTGCAGGTGGAGACAATAGCTCGGGCTAGTAAGTCCTCTTTATGATATTTCTGAATTCCATTTTCACGTTCTTTGATTCTTTCATCATGAGATTGTGATATTTACGTAACTGTTGTTTTGCAGCTTATTCTGAAGAAGAGAAATTGGGTTTATTCTAGTTATTAACTTGCTTCGATAGAGAAATCAAACTGTTCAGTTGAGAGGGACATTCGTAGTGTTTGGTGTTTAGGATGATCAGAGAAGCTCAGGTAGGTAATTGTTTCATTGTAATCCTGTCGTGCTGTGGCAGTACTGGAGTTTACTTTGAGGGAAGCTCAGGTAAGTAATTGTTTCATTGTAATCCTGTCGTGCTGTGGCAGTACTGGAGTTTACTTTGAGGGAAGCTCAGGTAGGTAATTGTTTCATTGTAATCCTGTCGTGCTGTGGCAGTACTGGAGTTTACTTTGAGGGAAGCTCAGGTAGGTAATTGTTTCATTGTAATCCTGTCGTGCTGTGGCAGTACTGGAGTTTACTTTGAGGGAAGCTCAGGTAGGTAATTGTTTCATTGTAATCCTCTCATGCTGTGGCAGTACTGGAGTTTACTTTGAGGGAAGCTTAGGTAGGTAATTGTTTCATTGTAATCATGTCGTGCTGTGGCAGCACTGGAGTTTACTTTGAGGGTCGAGGAAACCTATTGTATTTGAATCTGAAGAGTTGTGTCCAGGAATTTTGTAGAATCCATTCCAACGGAAGCCATAAAATGTTGTTGTTGTTTCTTCTAGTCGCATCAGAGAGTGGAAGCGGATTGAATATGTGCTATTTAGCAGATAAAATAAACAATGAACTTATTGCTAAAATGTAACAAGAGAATGATGTAGTATTTACATCTCTCCCTATGGTAATCTTGTTATTAATTTTGTAACTGTCCAAGTCAAACATAATTCGGTTTGCCTTGAATAACTCCAAACTGGAAAATATCAAACATAGCTTAGTAAAGCGAGACATGCAATAAGTTTACCTTCTCATAAATAGGTCTTGTTTCACCAGATGTATTGAAATATTTGTCATGAATTGGAAACAGCTCACATAGATTTGATGACAATTTTACATTAAAGGCCTCACACTTGTCATTCCTCCCACATTCATATATGCACTCTTTTACACTAGAAGTGCTTGAAATGTTAAATACTGGAGTACCAGGATTTGTTGTCCTTACGAAACGTCGAAAAGTTACCTGTTCTAACGTTTCAGCTGAGAAGTCTGACCAAAAATATAAAGTAAAAACAAAAACATATTCAGCATGTGAAATATATAAACATTCATTTTAATTAGAGCAATCTTTTATCAGATTAACGTAGTGATTTATTTATAATTTATCAACAATGCATAAAATATATCTATGATATAAATAAATGTATTAAGTATATGTCTGTGTGTATATATATGTATCCTTCGTAGGGATAAGTACAACACGATAAAGGTTCATTTGAATATGTATTCTATCATACATATATATAAAGGTGTTGCGTAAATTAGTACACAACGATCTTGGAGTCTCATCACGTCGTTATAGTTAGTTCATGTCGTCAAGTCCTTTTATGCTTTCTCTAACAATAGTGCATCTTGGCAACTGCCCTATAGTATAGTTTTCATTGGAGAAGGCTCCGTCGAAAAAAATATAGCTCCACCTAGATCTGTTAACTTTTACCTGGCATTTCGTTATATAAAGAGGTGATATATGACATAGGTTAAAATGGCGGAGCAAAATACGGTGAAGTAAAGTAAAGAAAAAATAATGCTGTGGTAATATATTTCTGAACGTAAAAGCTACCAAAGTGCTGTGGATATATAGAAATATTTCACTTCAGTATATTTAACTCGGATATTCTTATCTGAAAGATGCGTCTTATCAGCAGAGAATTAAATGGAAAGTGTAGGAAAACGCTCATACAAATATTTCCATTGGTACAGAATATGTTTGTTGATATTTCTTTTTTTCGTAAAGTAAAATATGGTGTTATAAGTAGAAACTTATCAACATAAATTATTTTGTTCCATGGGTTTTTATTTTTTAGCATTTTTCTATTAATTCTTCTCTTTCTTATATACATGTATGTGTGCGTTTATCAAAGAAGTTGGAAAACAAGAGTTTAAGTAAAGCATCTCTGGTAATAATAAAGAATCTGATACATTAAAAAGATAACTAATATTTCTGATTTTAAGCTACGTTTGAAAAATCATTAAATTTCTGCGACGGGGATATTGATGCAAAATAACTTGTTACAAAAAGATGTATATAATCCATGAAACAAAAACTATAATTTAATCTCTTGTCATCAGATATGATGTCAAAAAGAAATTGAAAAATGGGTGAAAAAGATCTAAATATACGAAGTTTTAATAAGTTTGTTGTCTAAAATAGCTGTATATTCATATATCGAGAGGGAATCAACATTATCAAATCAATGGTGAAAAAATATATCACAGTACAATTCAGATTAGTTCCAATATCGCAAGATAAGATACTCCTGAATGTAAATATTTTTCTGACGTCAGTAGGAATATTATGATTAAAAATCAAAGAGAAATATGTTCAGCGATTATATAAGTAGTCCCCTTTCAAGCAATATTTTATAATTTCATAATAGTTTTATCTTCATTTTGTAAAAATAAACAACAGCCATTTCGACTAAAACAATTACGTTATCTTTGGATATTTCTTTCCCAATGATATTTCAACGATTTTAATTCGTTTCCGTTCTTTATAAAACGAATTAAAAAGACATTAATCACATGCAAGCAATCTCTGCCACTATCCATCTTAATGTCATATTTGTCCGACGTTACTAGTTTGACAGTCAATCTCGCTGTATAGGCGGTAGAAACTACTGAGGGGGTTGCTCTCGCTCTGGTCAACAGTTCTAAATTCATAAATATCTGGTTCTTCACGCAACTGGTCTATGACGTGATCAATTAGCCCACACAGAACATAAAATATTGCTCAAGTATACAATGATCTTACCATTATAAAATCCACAAATATTTTGGAAAACATTACATTGAACTGGAATTAAACAGCTACATAAAAAAGTAGCGACTACTATTAATGCTTTACTTCATAAAATAATATACTATTGAACGATTAAATAGTATATGAAATCGAAGGGGTTAAATTTACCAAACTTAATCATTTGCTTATACAGGATAAAAGATTCAGACGAAGAACAAAATTAGGACATAAACAAAGCGTTTTCACATTTAAATTACGTGCTACATACACTAAACTACCATCACGAAAAAAGCTATATTCTATATATAAAGCAACTTGAATAGTCAGTGTCAAATGCTACTTAAACACTTAAAACGTTAAAAATAGCAATAAAAAATTATGTTAGTACGCTCAACACAACGAGTTAACCATTAGCTGCAAACGAGGATCAAAGCGGACTCTGTAAGAAGTGTTGCAGTTGAAAGAACTGGTAATATTACCCTTCCATATAAGTAAAGAATAGAACTTCGTGTAATTTTCTTCAAATTCTTGTCCAGATGTTCAAAGTTCTTAAACTTGCGATAATCCTGCAGCTTACTTTTAGACAACGATCACACGTTAAGGCTCATACCTGCTTGAACCTTTTTCTCCTTCAAGCCCATTTGCCCCTAGTGGCACAGCGGTATGTGTGCGACTTACAACACAAGAAACCACGTTTCGATACTCGTGTTGGGCAGAGCACAGATATCCCATTGTGTGGGTTTGTGCTAAAAGAACAAAGCAGAATTAAGCCTATCTGTAATGATGTCATACTGCACTCTAAACTATCTTTCAGAGACATTTGCGAGTAACTAAAAGTTATAGATTTATCTATTTAATCATGTATGATGAGAATACTCGCTCTCATAAGTAATCTAGGGATTAATAATGGCTGGAGACGGCTTGAATGTGTAATGAAGAAATCACTACAGAAAGAAGAAATCCATGACATCAACCAACAGACTTTTATCTTGGCCTACTAAACACCTAAAACTAATTGTTTGCTTCATGTTCATATTACTGCCAAAGACTCTGTATGTGTTTAACAGCTCATGCTTAAATGTATGTAGTTGCTTTGTTCAAAAGTCAAGTAGAGTTCAAAGATAGTTGCAGGCTGTCTGTGTCAGAGAATAAAGGTATGACCGAACTTCCTGTATTTCAGGTAGTTAATTCACTATGAGAAGTCACGAAGACATTAAAGTTATCGGGCTCATACTGTCAATCAAACGACTCGTGCTTCGCGCTCAGACACTGCAGAAACGCACTCCACACCTTGGAGCCGAGGATGCGCTATATAAGTGACGATAAAATCCCACTATTCTGTCAGGCAAGAGTAGACCAAGAGCTGGCGGTGTATTCTATATTCTATTGACTATTTTATTTTGTTTTAAAAAAGTATTTATCTTTTAGAATTCCAATGGTCTGACGTGAGCCTAGAAACTACGGATATGAATGCTAATTTTGCTCGTGTAACGTCCAAGGCTACAAAATTCGAAATAAAAAAGAAATTTCTTATCCGAACCTTCAGTCTGCTATAAAACCTGTTGCTCATGAACCTGATGTACCTGTACCTACTCCACTGGAGGCTCTTGATACAGTTTCATCTGATCCTGAATCTGATGTCAGTAGAAATGATGATAGAGATTATTACCCCAACTTTTCACACAAGGTAAACATAATGATTTGGTGAGAGATTTGGACCTTCCAAAGGATTCTTCAGAACTTACTTTCTCCAGGGACTTCATTTCACTGGTACAGAAATCATGAAAAATAGTTTATACCGTACTTTTTTTGCAAGAAGATTCACTGGTTTATTGCAACAATGCTAAGGGCTGCAGTCTATGAACCAAGTGAGTGGCGATTGTTCATTTGATTCCTACAAAAGAAGTCTAAAAGGTGTTCTTCTTCACAATCGTAACATATATGCATCTGTTCCTATTGCTCATTCGGTTCACTTGAAAGAAACGTACGAAAATCTCGAACTCCTTCTTAATTAGGTCAAATACAAAGAACATAGTTGACTATTTTGTGGAGACTTAAAAGTACTTAATATGTTATTGGGTCAACAATCCGGTTATAGAAAATGTCCATGTTTTTTTGTGAATGGGACAGAAGAGCACGAAATCAGTACTGAATAAATAAGCAATGGCCTAGTAGAGTCAGCCTGACACCAGGATCGAAAAACATTGAACGTGAAAGTTTGGTTCACATAAAACTTGGCTTGGTGAAGCAGTTTGTAAAGGCCTTACACAAAGATGGCAACTGTATCAAGTATTTATGTGGGAAATTCCCAGCTCTTTTAGAAGCAAAACTTAAAGAAGTGACTTTTGTTCGGCCTCAGATTAGGAAATTGACTTCGGATGAACAGTTCAAAAGGACAATGGGGAAAGTTAAAAAAAAAAGCGTGGATTGCCTTTAAAGATGTTATTGACAATTTTTTAGAAACAACTAAGGACCCAAATTACGAAAATATTGTTAATAACATGTTCGATAAATTCAAAGAGTTGGGTTGTAATATGAGCTTGAAAGTTCATTTCTTGCACTCACATATTGACTATTTCCCTGAAAATCTTTGTGCCGTCAGCGAAAAACAAGGGGAAAGGCTTCGTCAAGTCATTGGGGAAATATAGAGGAGGTATCAGGGAAGGTGAAACATAAGAATGATGGCTCATTACTACTAGTCATTGAAACGAGATGCTCCAGACGCAATACATAAAAGAAAGACCACAACACACAGTTTTGAGACTAAAAGACGTAGATTTCACAAACAAAAATCAGGATGAATGAGGTTGCATATTCGTTGGACATCAATGTTCTTCCCTTTTCTTCAGTTTGTTTGTATTTTTGTTAATAAACATAACAATAAAAAAAAACTTTCATTGTGGTGAACGATTTGTTTATTTGAAGTTAAGCACAAAGCTACACAATGGGCTATCTGTGCTCTGCCCACCACGGATATCGAAACCCGGATTCTAGCGTTGTAACTCCGCAAGGTGGTGAACGAAATATTTTTTGATCTAAGTAAGAGTTTTTTTCCAGAGTTGTAAAAAATCCTTACGTGATAGAAAAAAATGAATATTATTTTCGAAATCTGCGTAGCTGAATTATGGAAAATCCGTTATTAAAACCAAAACAACTTTTATAAAGTTTACGTTCGCAGGCCTGTGTTATTTATTATTCTAGAACTTGTGCGATTTTAAAGTGTGTTGAGATAATTATTTTGTTTTAATTAATGGTTTATTACTTCAAATACCTCACAAATGAACTTGTTGTAAGTTTTGATAAACATTCAACTATACAAAAGTGATTCTAGTATACCATGCGTTATAATTAAAAACTTACCTTTCTCACAGTTAAAAACCAAAGTGTACTGGGTGACACAAACATTTGTATTCACGATGTCTACCGTCAACATAATTAATATTTTCAACACGTTCACAAGTTATCCCATTTTCACTAAAATTTGAGTCACATGTCCATAGCTGTATTAAAAAAAAACAGACTGTTATGTTACTGAACAAGTCATACACGATATTCATTGCTCAGTTATTTGATGCTCCAGTTGGCAAAAATATATGCAGCTCAGATAGGGAATTATATAAAATTTGGGTAAAAACAAAAGAGATATACAAAATATTTTAGGCAGTCAAACGTTACATTAATATGTTTTAACCTAAATATCGCAGTTCATTCACTAAAACGTATAACTAAATACTTAAATTCACACACAAAAAAAGAAGTAACAAATTACTAACACAGGAGCCCATAGATACTCAGCACACTTCATAAGTACGTCTGTATATGATAAAATTGTGACGTAGTAACCAAGTAGCATTTACAAGCCATTTACCCTTCAATCTGTGTAATCCAGTGATACATTTATTAAGTGAAGTGAATGTATTTACAAGTTTAAGTTAAAGATATAACTTCACATTCAGTACTATCATGCCATTCCAAAGACCAAGTCTCATTGAAGCTCAAAAACTACAATTGGCTAAATATCCCATAAAATGTTACATTATCAAATAATGTTCAATACCTAGATGAACTAGTTATATTTTTTTCTTTTTTTGGTAAACTTACCAAAAAACATGATACTAACTGCAAGACAATCTGTTCAAATTCAAACAGTACTGATCAAACTCCGTTGGGGGCTACACCGAAATTTCCAAATATTTGGAAGGATGCTTCTGCGACCCACTTATAATCCCCCAACTCAACCAAAAAATATATATGAATAAAAGAAAGAAAAAAGGGAAATAAATTCGTAGTTAAGGCAATTATCTGTGAAAAAGACAATTTATATAACATAATCAAGGTGACATCAACTTAAAAAAAAATTAAATGTCTTTATTCATACCTGCCCGTAGTGGCTCAGCGGTAAGTCTGCAGGCTTACAACGCTAAAAATCGAGTTTTGATACCCGTGGCGGGCAGAAAACTTATAGCCCATTCTGTAGTTTTGTGGTTTACAACAATCAAAACGAACTTGTTCATACCTAAAGAATTTCACGCCATCTGCTGACAACATTTCCATCAGGTCCATCATCCTCATTCAATGATTTAGATTTACTTTTTTACATTTAATTATCTCAATAGATTCACGTATATTCATACCAATAAATTACCTGGAAATTAAATATATACATATGTGAAAGTACTCCTTTGTAAAAGCTCATAATATGAAGTAGCATGTGTAAAATATTTTGTCAAGTTGCAAAGTCAAGCTAGTAAAAGTGATATTACATAATATACATTTTATTGATGATGTAAAATGTTGCATAAAGTCAAATTAGTAAAAGTATAAGTTTAATTAATACATGATATCGCCCTTTTTAGGGCGATTTAAATCTATAATCATGTATCATGGCTGCCTGTCATGGTGGCCTAGCAATATGTTCTCTGTTTCATGGAATGTCATGATGGTCTAGCAATACCTTCTGATTTGTTAACAATGATAGTAATTAAAATAATGGTAATTAATTGACGTTTTTATTTAAATATGTCCTTAATAGACATGAATGTAGATCAAATTGTAAAATTGAGAGAATGAATAAATTGTTAAAAAGAAACATTGTGCCCAGAATGTTTTATTATAATCATGTTACTGAAAATCTTAAACACTTGATTGAGTAAGATATCATCCTTTTAGGACAGGAAATGTAATTAACCAATAAATTAGTACTGGAAAT
>NW_013667267.1:13449-18447 GCF_000517525.1 Limulus polyphemus | reverse complement strand
TATAATCATGTTACTGAAAATCTTAAACACTTGATTGAGTAAGATATCATCCTTTTAGGACAGGAAATGTAATTAACTAATAAATTAGTACTGGAAATCTTTAAGCACTTGATTGAATATCAAACAATAAGTTTTCATTATTGTATCATCCTTTTAGGACATGTAAATGCTAAGGAAATGTAATTAATAATTTAATGATAGCATTTTTTTAGGACAAATTAATTATAAATGAATTGATTAACTAATGAATTAGCATTAAGTGTCCTTTTTCAGGTCTTGATTTAATTACATTGAATTAGTTAACTGACGAATTAAAGTTCAGTATCCTTTTTAGGACTATTTAATTACAAATGATTTTATTAACTATTGAATTAAGGATTTACACTGATTAGTTATAGTCATGTTGAGACACATGTCATATGAGTCATTGTGTCATGGCGGCCTGTAGAATGTTATAACTGTCTAGTATCGAACTATAATTTCAACCCCATTACTCTATTGCCCCTGTGTCATGGCGGCCTAGCAACGAATCCCTAACGAACTATGGAACTATGTCGTCATCGATGACATCTCCCAATGAGGTCGGCATATTTGTGGCACTCTCTGGCGGCAAATTTCGGAACTATGACGTCAAATATGACATCCACTTTCTTAGGCAGCCAATCAGCGTGAGGCGGCATTCTTTGGATGTGGAAGTGCAGGAATAACTACTCTCTTATCGTACTGTAGTAAAAATATATCTTTCAGGAAGGTTTTATTTTTAAATGTTAGGAGGATACAATTGTCAAATTTTTTGTTCATAGACCTGCGTAATCACAAGTCGAATGTAATGTTCTCATTAAAAGATTTTAAATTATACAATTGCAGCATGTTCTAACGAAGTGCCATGTATATAGTGAAAAATACTTAAATTTCTTTTAATTATTTGGCTTAATAAACCTAATTTTTATAAAAGTGTGCAAAGTTATAACTTTTTCGACCCAACAAATTTCAAGTTAGGCTTTCGGTCTTTTAAGACATTATTTTCTACACTTTGACATTTTGCCGAAAATAAACGTCTTATTTAAAGCTTCACTGTTTTTACTGACCTACATTATTGAAGTCTCTGGATTTTTGACGCTAAAAAATAAGGCACAGCGCTAATAGCCCATTGTGTATATTTGTACTTAACAACAAACATACTCTTTATTGAAGATATCTTGCACAATAAAGGTGTTTTTAGCACCTTGCTAATTATTATTTTTGGTTTCACTGTAATTTCACACATACACACACACACACACCCCTCCCTTGGATAAGCAGTAAGCAACAGGATTTATATCGCTAATGGCAACAGGTAATTGTTTTATCAGTAATTTCTGTACATCCAATATCAAATTTAAATAATATGTCTAAAGTTGGCTATTTAACACATCTGATATACAATTTGTAGCAATACCTTTCCTTTGCTTTAATTTTCATGTCTAATGTGTAAATATGCTTTTAAGATTGTGCACACAATGGGTTAAATGGACTGGTGAGAATCCCCTGTGATTCAGGCACAGTTGTCCCTAATTTTGAAGGCGGATCCAAGAGAAAACAACCAGTAAGCACCAAATGTCGCTTGTAGTGTTACTCTTAATGTAAGCGACGTCAGGTTCTGCGGAATTTTGTCCATGATTGGACTAGGGAGGGTCAGGTTCAGCATTGACCTCTTCTTCCCTATCAGAGGTTGATGTTATTTTATTTGAATTGAGATTGATTCCTATATAATATCCCCATTACTACGTTGCTTTAATCACAGTATATTAAATATTATCCATTGTCCGCATTTTTGTTTTTATTTAACATGCCAGGCAATGTCCATTTCATGGGGTTATATTAACAAGTATACTTGCACTGAACTTCACTAATGTATGATTGCGCTATTAGTCCTGTACTCACAATACAGTTCCACTTAACATTCGTACATATAAAACCCTTTTGAAATAGAGCTAAGTTTGGGTCTAGGAATAAGTTATCCTAGCACTGTTGGACCTGTAAGTATTTTATTTAGGGTGTTTAGAGGGGGAAGTACTTATGGCTAGGTTTATCATGTATTGTGTAGCTCTCTTCAGTTAATTTTTGTTTGTATTTTCATTAGGAGTGTGACTAACAGAGTCGACATGTTTGAGTAGTTGTGAAGAAATTATGAGTTTGTGGAGCGAGTGACTCGATATGCTTTCGTTAACATATAGTTTGTATTTACTGTAGTTTGTTGATTTGTGTTTTTGATACATTGATCCATACTGTGCAAGAATAGATGCAGCTCGTACATCAGGGTAACCCCGCGTGAGACTAAAGCTTGTTTAAGCTACTGTCAGAAGTGCCAGCTAGTAAGTCTTCCCTAAGCTCTTCCATACTAGAATCAGTTTCAATGATAAGGTGATGCCAGGGGTGAAATTGTCATGTTGGTGTGTTAGATTCGATGTCCGTTTGTGTGGGCTTCAGAAGCTTTTACTATCCACTTACTGTGCTGCCCCCAGAAATAAAATAAAACATTTCACGATGCTATCCCGTTTTGATGCTATGACGAGTTTGTATAGAGGATATTCGCGTATAACCACCATTTATCATGGTGAAACTATTTCACCGGTGATACGAACTATGGACACGTTAAAAAATGTTTTTGTTGTTTTCTTATGAGAATAATTTTATAATCTAACACCTCTCCTTTGAGGTTCTTTCAGTAGAACATCTACTCATAAACGAATAGTGGATTCAAGTTCAAATCGTATACCGTGCCTGCAGCTAAAGTCCATATTTGGTAACACGATCTCTCGAACCTAAGGCCCTTGGATATCTAGTTCGATACGCTAACCATCAGGCCATACTTGGCCCTCTACTAATAATAACAGCTAGATCTCTACAAGCATTAAATATAAAACTTAGAGAAATTCATGCAAATTTCAAGACAAAAACCGAAGAACATCTTAAATGTCTCACAGTGGCTCAGCGGTAAGTACGAGGACCCATGACGCTAAAAGCGGGTTTCGGTACCTGCAATGGGCAAGCACAGATAGCCTATTCTGTAGCTTTGTGTTTAACTACAAAACAAAGAAACAAGCATCTTAACTAAATATATTATTGTTGTCACTTTATGTGTATTTTTTTCCCCTTGAATTAGTAAAAAGTAAAGATGTTTATAGTTAAGTTTCGATACTACAGATTCTATTATGCCTACAAAACATGAAGAATTATTTCATATAAAATCACAACAAACAAACATCAAGAACTTTTATAGTACAATACAGATCTTTAACTTCTAAGTCATAAAATCAACAAGAATTATAAAATAACCCAATTCCTGGTGCAGTATTCTGTCTATCAAACTACTTAATAATCTTTAACTCCAAAGTGTGGTCTAGTAATTATAATTTCCGGATTCATAAGGTTCAAAGACGAGTTCCACTGTTTGGGTTATGGGTGCGTATAGGAGTGACGGTCGAATCCGCTCTTAGAATAGACAAGAACAGCAAATAGTTGTTGATGGGTACTTTTGACTAGTTGTCTTTCCTCTAGTCTATCAGCTCAAACTTAGGGACGACTAGAACAGATAGCTTCTTGTATGGTTTTGAGCGAAATTTTGAACAAACAACCGTTCCAGAATGTTATCTAAAGCTGCCCAAATGTCAACTAAATCCACCAATCCACCACTCTTCGTTCCTATCTCTTAATATCTTTCATTATGGCTCCAATCTCATCAATGACGAAAGACTGTAAATTTGAACATTATCACATTTTATCTACCCAGAAAATTTAGAGTGTAAGACTATTCATTCAAGAGATTATCACGACTTTGACTAATAAAAAATATTCAATATTTCTTTACATGATGAAGAATGTCTCACGTGACACTTCTATAATATATTGTTTATATTTCATAGAATTGTGGTCATTGTACCTAAATCATTATTATTATAACTTTATACTGTAAATCATTATGGCTTTAGTTTATATGCAAGAAGCAAAATAGAATGCTGTTATTGGGTGTATTTTTAGCGCAAAGTTACACAATGGGCTCTAAATCTGGAAACTTATTTCTGACTTTCCAGGTGATAAATCAGCTAGTCAGAAAAACAAGAGTAATGATACATTGAATACTTGTCTAATGATAATCTGTCCACAAATACTATCCAAATCATATTACAGTTTTGCCTTAAATATAAATCACGTGTTTAAGTAGGCATTTATTATACAATAATTTTCATTTTCTTGACACTTCTTGGTGCAGCTGTTTCAACAGTTTATAGTTAATTTACAATTGTGATTAACTGATTCAAACATTGTCATCTCTGGTACTCAAAAATATTAGTTTTGCAAGCAATAAATTACACAAATTACCTACACGTTGATTAAATGTTTCTAACGACGTTTTGGAATGTATAATCACAGTTCTTGTTCACATAAAGCCTCCCAGTGGCATAGCGGTATGTCTACGGGCTTAGAACGCTAGAAACCGGGTTTCGATACCCGTGGTGGGCAGAGCACAGATAGCCCATTGTGTAGCTTTGTGCATAACTTCAAAACAAACAAACAAACATCTTGTTCACATAAAACAAAATGCAAGGTAAGTAGAAATAAATTTGCAGCCATATTTAGACTTTCATATGTTTTAAGGAGTGGAAAACGAGCTGGTGGCTTTAATGGTAGATCATGCGTAGAATCTTACTATTTCTTAAGATAAAGTAAATGACCAAAGTAAGGTATAGTATGTTGAATAATTAGCTTCAATATACCTCCATACAACAGAAATGAGATACATTGGTGGTTTTAAGAAGCAGCCAATTGTATAGCTTTAGACAAGGGGAAAGAGATAAATCTGCGGTTTAAATAAACGATCGGCCTGGCATGGCCAGGTGGTTAGGAAGCTCGACTCGCAATCTGCGGGTCGCGGATTCGAATCCCCGGTCCACCAAACATGCTCACCCTTTCAGCCGTAGGGGTGTTATAATGTGACGGTTGGTAAAAGAGTAGCCC
>NW_013667267.1:8123-13081 GCF_000517525.1 Limulus polyphemus | reverse complement strand
ATGACTAGCTGCCTTCCCTCTAGTCTTACACTGCTAAATTAGTGACGGCTAGTGCAAATAGCCCGCGTATAGCTTTGAAATTCGAAACAAACAGACAAGCAAACAAATAAACGCTCGTATATTTAGTTTTGTTCAGATTGAATATTATAATTCATTAACATGACAAACTTGTTACAATTGTAGAACGTTCATTTGTTTTCCAGAAACTGTTCTACAAAAAACTCGATAGAGATACCCGATATGGTAACAATATGGTTAACAAATACTAAACATAATTCTACTGAAGTGACTTCAAAAGATAAAGTTCCACTTACCTTCAGATAAAGATGGCTTTTTGGATTAAAGTGAAATATGCTGGGCCCTTCTTCTACATCTTGTAACAGCTCACATTGGCCGAACGTCATTATCTGGTTGAAGGCTTCACAGTTTACTTTTCTAACACATGCAATCGAGCACATTGTTGGAGCAGTTTTCAAGGTGTCGAAGAAGGAAAAACGAGGTTTATAATCAAAACTGTAACTTGCAAACTTCATTGACCGTACTGATGTGTCAGCTAATATTACATTATAGATACCAAAGGTTATAACCAATAAAACAAGAAATTTCATGGTGACTCAGACGTTTAACCTTAATAGGAAACCGTTGGAAATAACTATAGTTCGAGTTTTCATCAAATCTTTTGACTCATTAACACAAAACGCTTTATAGTATCTCTGATTAGCTACGTGGTTTACCTTGTCTATAATATTGAGTTTCTAAACTACAACAACGATGTTTGTGTCACATACGATACATACAAAGACGTCGCTATACACAGCATGAATACATAATTATGAATATAAGTGTATGAGAGATGAAATATGCAAAATCCGTGAAACACTAATATAGTTTATCTACGTATAGCTCTCGCTCTTACCATCGAAATAGAAGTAAATGACTATGAAAATTTACATTATAAGCTTTTTCGGGTCTTTAGTAATAGAATCTGTCAAGTAATATGAAAATAATGAGCTAATACTACATTCTTAGCTTTATACTTGGCCTGCAACAGTTTGTAGACAATAAATTTACGCATAAAGTTTGAGATTATAGGCCAGAGATATCGAACTTACGGCACGCGAGAAAATTTTCTTGGAGCGCGTAATTCACTGCTGTCCCAAGTTTTTTTGTTTTTTCTACCCGAACAATATATATATATATATATATATTTGAAGGCGTAGAGATTGTATATGTCTATAATTAATTAATTATATAATATGATATTTGTGTATAAAATATTTATAATACATAAAGTTAATAATAATAACAGCGATTTTGCTGCTCAAAATTTTCATGGGCACGCGAAATAATTTTTCCGAAAATTATCGACAATTTGGGCACACTCTCTCAAAAAGGTTCGCCAGCCCTGTTATAGGCTATACTTTGTCTTAACTACCAGCCATATATTTACCAGCTTCTAAGTGTGTAAATACATTATAGTTCGTATATGCTAATGTAACAAGATTATTTGTTTGCCCGTGATTATTTGTTTGTACTTATAGCAGGAGATGCATTCTTAAATAATGGTTAATAATGACGAAGTACTTAAGAACTAAACCCCTTGCAATAAAATGTAAAGAGGCTCGATTTGCGAGACCTTTTGATTTTGTTGCTTTGTTTGTTGTTAAGCGCAAAACTATACAATAGACTCTCTGTGCTGTGCCAACCATGAGTATCGAAACCCGGTTTTTAGCATTATAAGTCTTCAGACTTACCGTTAAATCACTGGGGGGCAGAGCTTTTGAAAAAGAGATTATTATTCTAGATTTCTTCAACCCTGATAAAAAAAAATAAAGAAAATATTATTAAGGCCTGTGACAGCTGTTCGGGCATAATTTTATTTAATTTATTGTCCCTGTTACAAATGTACCTAGTTGCGCTTATTTACATGAATTTTGTCGCACGTAAGAAATGAGTAAAGCTGTTTAATTCTGATCAATACTCTGAGAATATGTTCTTACAGGCGAAGTTCTTCTTACATAATATGATTGCCTGTTCAATTCTACCTCAATCAGAGAACTGGAAACAGCATGACAGAAAATCAACAGTGTGATGTCAAGATTCTCAAGCCATATCGAATTATCAAGAATACTTTTGTGTGACCTGACGTACTTAACATCATCACAGTCAACTTACAATAGATATGTGGTGTCCAGAATGAACCTCATGTGCTGAGAATAGGAAATTTGAAATAAATTTAAGGATATGAAACATGCGCATTGGTATGGATGGTGCGGTGGGTGTGATCTTCCACCTAAATATCACGTATATGTGTATAACACACATTCAAAATGTGTAAAAACAGCCTCAGATACAAACATAATGTACCATTTTCAGTGAAAATTACAAAACTTTCCAAAGGATCCCTCTCCCCCAGTATGGCTTCACCACTCTTTTAATTTTTCTTTTAAAAGCATGAGCCCCTTTATAGATTTCTGCCTACATTTCTATCCAGGAAGTAGGACTAGTATCATTCTTTTATATTGTTTTGTAATTTTTGTGATTTGCCTGTATATTATCTCAAAGTTTGAATCAAAGTTTTTGAAGTTTAGATTAATAAATTTACCATTGTAAAATTAATTCTGCTCAAAATTTTGCCATATGCTCCATTTTCTCGGGATACTTTTAGAAAATGTTGATAATTTGCTGAAAATGGGAATATCACACTAAATTTTGGGTACAATTAGTTTAACAGTGTGTGTGTGTGTGTGTGTGTTAACATTCTTGAAAAATAAAAAGTGAGAGTGCTCCAAGTTCCTTCTGGTCTGTGTTAATTGTTCCAGTTACATCATAACCATGGTAATTTGAGACAGGAATTAATTAAAACAAAATTAATCATCTTGTCTAGTATCACCAGTTGATTGCCACCCTTGAAAAAACTGTTTACATATATGCTTAAAACCTGGAGTATGTTAAATAATTCACAGCTTAGTGGAGCATAAAAGGATGCCCCTATCCAAAACGTTTAATAACTAAAGTAATTTATATTCATGATATTAGAATGACTTGTTTTAGGTTTTTCTTAGCTTATTGCTGTTGCATTTATCACACCACAGAATTCTGCATGTGAATTTTTAAGTGAGTAACTACCTTTATTCATCAGCTTCACTTTATTGACTTCAAACAGACTTAATATAACATAACACAACAAGAGAGCTAATGGTCCATCTTGGCTGTCCCATCCTCTGAACCAAACTAAAACTATCAAATAAATAAATTTCAAAAATGAATAAAATAATATAAGGATCTTAAAGCCAATCCATAGAATTCATATAGTTATCAAACTTTCTCTTAAACTCACTTAAATTTATTGCCTCCAAAATATCCTAAGGCAACCCATTCCAGAGGCCAACCACCATGTCAAAAGAATAAAACTGTATTAGCTGAAGATGACTGCTACCTTGTAAAACTCTATATTTGTGTCCCCGTGCCCTACTAGCCTCGCTATTAAGTATGAAAAGGATGTTGCATTAACACTATCAATTTCCTTTACAATCTTGAATACCTCAATCATATCCCCTCTAACTCTTCGTTTTTCAAGAGAAAACAATTTCATGGATCTTGATCTCTTCAACCAATTAAAACTAGTTCTCACTTTTGAATTCCTCAGACTATGAAATCACACAGAAACTATAATAAAGAGCAAATATGTATTTACCATAATAAAAGGTGTCTTGAAGCAATTGGGTCATTTTCGATGGAATTTACAATTGCTTCAATGTTTTTAAGAGTTTTTATTAATTTGGAAAGTTTAAGAATAAAGTTAAATTAGTAGTTGTATTTTCTGTAAGCAACTAAGACACGTGGATGAACTAGAAAAAAAACAAGGTTAAGCTACGTAAGAAGCCTTGCCTAGAAATGAGATGAGTGTACTAGAACTTGTGAAAGGTTGAGGAATAGTTGACCTCAACCTTGTAGAACTAGGAAAGCTACAGCAAAGTTTGGTTTAGCAAGTGATATGGTGCTTTGAGGCGATATCACTTACAGCACATGGGTGTAGCAGTACAAGTAAATAGGTGACCGGCTAACACAACCTAACTGTAACCAATTACTTGAGAGTTTTGGTTATGGTTTTAGAACAGCCCGGGGATTCTCCTAAAGCATCCAATAGCATACTTGCGGGTGATGCTGTGTTCTATTTAGATGCTCGAAATAATACACAGAAATGTGCTTTATAAACCCATGTCAGAGGCTAAAAATCGAAGTTCCTCCAGAATTCAGAAAAAGCCCTCTGAAGTACTGATGGTTATTTTGGCAACATGAAGGTTTCCAATGTTATTCGATTTCCGAATCCAACACCATTGTAAGTATACTTTACTGTTCTCTCTCAGTCAGTTAATATGAATATTTTATAAAATGTTATGTTGAAATATATCTATTGGTATTAATGAAAGTGTATACTGAAGATATTATAAGTGTTTTTGTCGAGTTAAAAGCCATTTTATGTTGTTGAGTTACAAGCCATTTTATGTTTGTCATAAACGAAGTGTTGTCTTTATTAACTGTTAGTTAGATGAATTAATGATTAATAAAAGTTATTGTAAGTGTTCACCATTGGCCTGAGACTCTAATTCTTTAGTCTAATTGTAAACTACCTCTAGTTAGCGACTTGTGGAGTAGCTAACAACAGGTTGGTTAGAGTAAAGAAAGCCGGAAAAGTAAGAAAATCAGCCAAAGTACTATAAGTAGTGTAAGTTAGAAATAAGTAGTTATGGCTACTGCTGGTGTAGATACGACTACAGAAGAGGGTGGTGCATGCCCTAGAGTTGATAGAAGGGCTGATGCTAATCATAAAGCCACAGTGGAGCAACCTGCACAAATAAGGCCATGTGGCACAACACACTTAACAAGTGTCATACCACTGTATCACGGTAGTGCAAATGAGGATATCGAAAGCTTTATCGATGCCTTAGATGAAG
>NW_013667267.1:6548-7150 GCF_000517525.1 Limulus polyphemus | reverse complement strand
GAACATCCTGTTAAAACGTTAGGTAGATATAATATGCAAATGAAAGTAGGAAACTTAGAGTTAAAACACTCATTTTACATCTGTAAGCAAATAGACTTAGATACAGATGGTATTATAGGGCAAGATTTCTTAAGAACTTACGACACTGAAATATCTCTTGCTCAAAGTAAGCTACGCACAGAAACAGTGGTCTTAAGTTCTGAAGGACTTGAACCTTCGAACTTATGTGCAACAGTTGAGACACATGATAATTTCTTGCTGTCTAACAGTCAGATGCCCTAATGCTAACATTAGTGAGGCTAAGGATCTATCATCAAAATACGAAAGCACTGACTTCTTAATAGAGTGTAGTGACACATGACAAAGTCAGAGGAGTAAGAATAAGAAGTGTCCTAAAGAAAGTTCTAAAAGAAAGCCAAAGAATAGGACTGCACAGAAGAACACTAAATCTAGCAGAAGTCATAAAGATAAGGTGCGTGATAGTAAGATAAGGCAGAATAAGTTACTGATTAAGCCTTTAAAACAGGAAAATAATAATTCAAACCCCTCAGATGACTCTACACTTATGCCTAACATAAACAACAGAGCATCCCAACAGGAGT
>NW_013667267.1:0-6391 GCF_000517525.1 Limulus polyphemus | reverse complement strand
GCAAAAAGTCAATTTATAGTTGAAGCTAAAGTAAATGACTTTAAGTATAATGAAGAAGTGCTAGTTGAGCCTATCGAAATAGAAGAAACAGGAGTCTATATAGCTGCTAGTATTAGTAGAGTGTCCAAGAGAGACAAAGTGCCTGTAAAAGTGTTAAATGTGAATGAAGAAAAACGTAATACTACCTAAGAACATAGTAGTAGGTAAGGCTAGTAGTAGAGAACAGTCGGCTGTGGTAGGACAGCATAATGTTAATAAGCAGGCACAACAAAGTAGGATAGACTGGGATTCTATCTTAGGAAATGTAGAACGAAAAAATAAACAAAGTTTGATAAACTTGTTAGAAGAGTATAGATATATATTTGTAGGAGAAAATGACTCTAACAGTTGTACAAATAAGGTTAAACATAAGATAGTGTTAAATAATAATAAGCCTATAGCACAGAGACCTTATAGAGTGCCTGAAAACATAGGGTTGAATTAAAAGAATGTGTAAAAGAGATGCTTAAACAAGGTGTAATAGAGGATAGTAGTAGTCCATATGCATCTCCAGTTGTATTAGTTCCTAAAAAGGATGAAAAATTAAGGTTCTGTGTAGATTTTCTTAAAGTGAATGGTGTATCAGTCAAAGACATTTATCCATTACCTAATATCCAACAAACCTTAGATAGGTTAGGTAAGAGTAAATACTTTTCATCTATGGATTTACAAAGTAGATATTGGCAGGTAGAGATAGAAGAGGAAGATAAAACTGACTTTTGTATTACCTTGAAGTAAATACCAGTTTAACCGAATGCCCTTTGGCCTATGCAATGCTCTGTCAACATTCCAGAGATTAATGGATGTGGTATTATCAGGCTTGCAAGATTCCGACTGTTTTGAAGAACACTTAGAGAGGTTAAGGCATGTATTCGATAGATTAAGAAAGGCAAACTTAAAGCACAAACCAAGTAAATGTCAGTTTTTGAAAAATAAGGTAGAATACTTAGGTCATTTTGTGACTGCAGATGGTGTAAAATCAGACCCTAAAAAGTTAGAAGTCTGTAGAAATTATCCAGTACCTAAAACAGTAAAAGATATTCGTGCATTTTTAGGATTTGTAAGATTCTATAGAAGATTTATACCACATTTTGCTCTATTGGCAAAACCTCTAACTGAATTAACTAAGAAGGAAACAAAATTTCAGCGGACAGATAAAAGACAGGAAGCATTCGAAAAACTGAGCATCATTCCTAAGCTACCCAGATTTTAGTAAATAATTTATCTTAAGCACAGATGCTTCAGGTTTTGCTATAGGTACAGTTTTATAACAGTTAGATGAAAATGGCAAAGAACACCCTATAACTTATCAGAGTAGACAGTTAGGAAAAGCTGAAATAAATTACTCAGTTACAGAACAAGAGTGCTTGGCTGTAGTACATGGAATTAAAACCTTCCTTTGCTATTTATACAGCAGAAAGTTTATCATTATTACAGATCATGCACCCTTAAAATCGTTAATGACATTAACCCTTCCTCTAGATTAGCTAGATGATCTTTATTACTACAAGATTATGACTTTGAAATAATACATAGACCAGGTACAAAACATTCCTACAATAGATGCTTTAAATAGAATTAGAGTAGAAAATAATGAAACTGTAGAAAAACAATCAATCAATCAGATAAAAGAAATACAATCTGAAAATGAAAACGAATCAGAAGTAATTTGGGACTTAGATCATGCAATTAGTGATCAAAAGAAAGATCCAGAAATAAATGACTTATGCAATAAAGTAACACAAGGAGAAGAAACAGAATACATGATAGATTCCGATATCTTATGTAGAAAATTTAAGGACAGTAGGTCTTTACAAATAGTTGTACCAGTTAAACTGAGAAGAAAGGTCATGAAAACATATCACGACACCCATTTAGCAGCACACTTAGCTTTTGCTAAAACATATTGTTATGCCAGCGGAAGTCACGTGACGCTAGTAACACGTCATGAGATTCTCAAAGGATCTTGACTTTTCCTGGCAACTCTAGTCTTTTCTAGGAGCCCTCTATTTTAGTACATAAGCCCAGCAAATAAAGCAGAGAGATAATTTGCACATAGAGAGATATAGAGACAGATAATTGAGTAATGTGAGTGGTAGTGACCATAAGTAAAGTGCGTGAATCGTTGTGAATTAGAGCGTGCGTTTAAGTTACAGTGAGTGTGGAAATTCTGTGTATTGCAGAATTGTATTGAGAAAAAATAAACTAGTTTTATTTAAGAAAGGACTTGTATTGCTGAAGTTCCTCGGGAAGAATTTATACCAGAAATTAACAAACGACCAGAGACATAACAATATAGTAGAATAAGAAGAAGGTTCTTTTGATTAAACATGCGGAAGGACATTAAGGAGTACTGTGAATCATGCTTAGAATGTCAGAAACGAAAAACCAGTCCATCTTTGAGGCACACTCCTTTACAGAGAATGTCAAGTTTAACTACACCTTTTCAGCTAGTAGCTATGGACATATTAGGCCCATTGCCTATGTCCTACGCAGGAAATAAATATGTGTTAGTCGTCGCAGACTACTTAACCAGGTTTCCTAAGGCTATATGCTTACCTGATCAGAAAGCAGAAACAATAGATAAAGCTTTTGTAAATCACATAATAGCTAGGCATGGTATACCCCAATATCTATTAACAGATGGAGGTAGTAACTTCATTTCTAAGTTAATGAATGAAGTTTGTGAATTATTAGGTGTGAATAAAATCGAAACCACAGCTTATCATCCAGCTGCTAATGGTTTAGTAGACAGATTTAATAGAACCTTATTAGATATGATCTCTCATTATTGTAAGAAGGATCAGAAAACTTGGATGAGCAGATTCCCTCATTACTGTTAGCATATAGAAGTACTGAGAACGAGTCAACTCACGAAAGTACATTCTTTTTATTGCATGGTATGGATGTTATATTACTTATGCAAGAAATACTAGCTCCCAAGAAAAATATTCATGCGATAGCTTATGACTATAAGGCAGAATTACTACAGAGAATGCAAATAGCATTTGAGTTAGCAAACTAAAGCTGCCGAAAGTAGAGAAAGGCAAGTAAATAAAAAGGCACCTTTTCCACAGTATGTTATATTACTGATAAGATTACAAGAAGAGTTGGCATTGTTTGAGAAATCCTTGAATGTAAAAACTCATGTTAGTTTTAGTGACGAAGGTTCAGCGAATGTGGCATTATATCACATGAGAAATCAAGGGACAGCTATCTTACAGTTAGCTAGGATATTACAAGAAGGACTAATTGAAAAGACCTTAATTAGACAATATTATGACGAGATAGGTGAACTATTACTAGAAATAAAAGATATTAAGGATAGCGTATCTATATCCGACAGAACTAGACAGAGACGAGGTTTGATAAATGCAGGTGGAAGTATTCTGAAATTTCTATTTGGAACAGCAACCACTGACGATTTACAAGACAAATAAAAAGGTAGAACAACAGAGACAAGTTTCTAAAGAAATGATTCATCTAATTGGAGAACAAGCAACTATAATGAATTCATTAAATCAGACGACTGAATCACATGACCAAGAAATTAGAAAAAGTATCTGAAGCTTTAGTAAACATTACTAACGCATTAATACACACTAGAGTAAGACAAACTGAGTTACTTAGATTCAAAGCAATCTACAACAGTTATCTTTTACTGTAGGAAGTAGCAGGACAGAATTAGCTAAGTTAATACAAACATTATATGTAGCTGCAGATAAAAAGCTAAGCTCTTACTTTTTACCACCGAGTAAATTAGAAAGAGTGTTAGACGAAATTGAAAGAAGATTACTTCCACATTTACAGTTTGTAATACCTACTCATAGTGACCAAAGTTATATATACTATACATGAGCTGACGTGAAAACAGCCGCTGTTAAGGATACTTTAAGAATATTTATAGAAATACCATTAAAACCAACTGACAGAATGTTTAAACTATATACAATTATATCCTTACCAATAACAATAAATTATTCATTAGCTTTAACAATAGAAAATAATAAACCATACATTGCTGTCTCGAGTGATCAACATACATATGTTGAAATGACAGAAGAAGATATGTTAAATTGCATAGACGCACCTATTAGAGTTTGTGATCCTAACTCAGGTATTTATTCAGTGCCTATTGTAACTTGTAACTATGTAATATTCACAAGAATTAAGAATAGAATATCTGAACTATGTGAGAAAAGAATAATTATTTCTAAACCATTCTATTTTTATAAAACTAGAACTCCAGGAACTTGGTTATTTAACGTTAAAGATGAACTTACTTTATCAGTTGTATGCCCAAAATTAAACGTACATCAATTTGATTACCATACTAGAGTAATTAAGTTAAACAATAGTGGTTATCTAAAATTAGCTAGAAACTGTTCAGCTCACGGTCAAGGTATCACCTTACCATCTAACTTTAGAAGTGAAACTAAATACATAGGGACTAGACTAAATATAAGGATTCCATAACTACAAGAACTACAAACTAAAATGGAATTACAGTTAATTCAGAGTCTAGATATAGAGACAGATATTAAAGGACTAACACATATATTAAAGGACACTAAACATTTACCTCCTAGAAAGTCAGGGTTAAGTCTTAAGGATTTCCAGCAGCATGTAGATCAATTAAGAGCTACAGCTGGAAAGCAAAGGCTAGATAATTGGAAATTATATAATTCAGTGATGATAACCTTATGCTTAGTAGTAATACTAGTAAGCATAACATTGTATATCAAAAAAGATAAATTGGCTTTATTAAAATTAATGGCATTAGATGGGCTATGTAAAGCTATAAAGAAGAAAAGAACAAGATCAGGCAATAATGATTTGTCTGAATATTCAGAAGCAACTGAAATAGTAGAACTGAATGAGTAGGCCCCCATCTGATCAGGGTATAACTTGATTATTTAGATGATTACAAAATTGATTAGATATAACTAATTGGCGAGGTTAGCTGATTTTTTAATGATGATAATAGTCAAAATTGAAAGGCAAAATTATTAGGTATAGAAAAAGTTCGAGAAATGATAAAAATTAATAGACAGTGACCAGAAGTAAGAAATAAATGAAGTGATGAAAAACCAAATGATGAAAACAGAGAGTCAAGCAGTAACAACGAGTCCAGAAATAAGCTATGTGAAAGGTTTGTTTGTTTTTGAATTTCGTGCAAAGCTACACGAGGGCTATCTGCGCTAGCCGTCCCTAATTTAGCAGTGTAAGACTAAAGGGAAGGCAGCTCGTCATCACCACTCACCACCAACTCTTGGGCTACTCTT
Source organism: Limulus polyphemus (assembly GCF_000517525.1). Classification (NCBI taxonomy): domain Eukaryota; kingdom Metazoa; phylum Arthropoda; class Merostomata; order Xiphosura; family Limulidae; genus Limulus; species Limulus polyphemus. The sequence continues at coordinate 1,067 of NW_013667267.1, read as the reverse complement.
TTACCAATGAATAGTGGGATTTACCGTCACATTATAACGCTTCCACGTCTGAAAGGGCGAGCATATTTGGTGGGATGGGGATTCGAACCCGCGACCCTCAGATTGCGAGTCAAGTGCCCTAACCACCTGGCCATGCCGAGCCCCTATGTGAAAGGAGAGAAACTTTTATCAACAAAGGACAGATTGACAGTGCTTGTGATTTGAACTTACTTGAATGAAGTGCGCGGGTTATGTGATGCACGAATAAGTAGATGTGTGTGAGTGTGTGACTGAAATGAGAATGGATCGAGTGGTGTGACTAAATAGTCTTTGCAAGAAAAATCAGTAATAATACTTTATGACCATAGGAAACAAGGACAAAGAGTGGCAATAGTAGAGGTAGAAGGTTTCTGGGTGAATGGGAACTACTGGATTAAAGAACTAGCTATGAAGGATTGCCATTCGGGGTGGACAGATGTGTTTTGTTTCCGACCACCATTTCTGGAAGACCACTTAAGTACGGAAGATCGCAGACACATCACGTGGTATACGACGCACTTACATGGGATTTGATGGAGGGATGGAGATCACTCATTACTGTATCTCCTTCATATTAAGCAGAAACTCCATGAATATTACATAAGGATCTACACCAAGGGAAGGGAGAAGGCAAGAATATTACAATGCCAAGTGAGGATCTAATGTATCAACCTCGAGGAGTACTGTTGTCCGGCATATAGACATTTATATTGTCCAGGAAGACTGTATTGCAATTACCATCGGTATCCACATGAACATTGCACCTACTGGAAGGTGTGCACCCTGTACCAGTGGATTACCTACTGTGACTGGAACATCTTCCAGAAGTTTTGCAGATACTTTTAAGTGAAACTTATAATTGTTTTAATTGTTTATATCATTATTTTGTGTATTTCTCTGAAGAATTATTGGAATGATATTTCTTTGTATTATGATAATCTAATATGTATTATGTAACCATATATAAATCATATAGATATTGTTGCGTCAGCGAGTCACATGACTACACTGACGCCACGTTTCTAGAACTATCATGTACTTTGGCGAAT
>NW_013667266.1:262027-263473 GCF_000517525.1 Limulus polyphemus | reverse complement strand
TCAGTATTGCGAGTCGAGTGCCTTAACCACCTGGCCATGCCGGGCTGAGGCTTTGTTTCAGTATGTGTGAAACTTGTTAAGTCTATAAATTTAATTACATATCTTAATGATAGCATATTGGGTTATGATAAAACTATGAGTTTTATATAAAAAATGTAAATGGAGACTTGTATTAGATGTTCAAACATTCTTTTTAAAAACTGATATTCATTGGGTGTAACTTATTATAAAAGACTAAGATAAACGTGTAATTATTTGAAATTTTATTTTTAGCCTGAACACAGATTTGTAATAGACGATTTGTATAATCTTTAAGTGAAAAGATAACTCATGTTGCCGTTGTTTCAAAATATATGTGAGAAAAATATGAAAAGATCTGTTTTGAAATAGTCGATAAACTAGTTTTTCTGAGCTTACAAACTGAAATCTGACATGCATTGAACATGTAGTGTAACCAAAAAATTCTGCTGGTATCAAAAAATATCGACGTTTGACTATGATGCACATGCTTAAATCCTTTATTCGTTTATTTATGAAATGACATGTCTTTAGTACAATTCAGTGTTTGTTTTCACACAATGTTACAAGTGAAATGTACATATCCTTACTGAAATAGTAATATGAACATAACCTGCAAAAGTTTCATTAAAGCTAACCCAGTATCTTATAAGCTAAGATGTTTATAATATATTTGTGTATCTTGAAGCTTTTTTCATAAACGTTTCAGTATGTTTGTCAAATCTGTGTTTTACATTGTTGTTGTAAAGTACATTCTGTATTGATGAACAGTAAATATGTTGGATTTATGAATCATAAAACAATAATCACCTGATTTGTAATTATAGGTACTTTTAAGATGATGATCGTCTATCCTATTTTAGGATATAAACTATGTTCATTTGTAAAAAATGTATTTGATGCTCTGGTAAGCTATTCAGATTAATTGTTATAGTGTAGTAGAATTTGTGATTTTTAACAAATATTTAATACATATATTTGAATCATCAAAACCTGGCATGACTTTAGTCTTGTATATATCATATTTTACCCAAAAAATGTATGTTTGGGTGTTACATAATTTTCTAATTCTATACTTGTCACCTCTATTAACCTTTTATTCTGCCAGTTTTAAGAGGGAACTACCCTTTGTATTTCCCAACAATCAAAGTTTATCAACACAATGTAATTGGACCTCTTAGACTGTGCAAGATAATCGTTACAGACGTTTCGAGTTATGCATAAAAAAGGTTAGTTTATAGGTTCTACTGTAAAACTACAAAGATTTTTGAATTTTAAATGTATAGTATGTTTTCTCCTCAAGTGAATTTTGTATAGAAAAATGATAAGTGTTGGTTTTCTAAATAGGTTCTATAATTGTAAAGGGATTGGTTAAACAGTATGTCATTCATTTATCATGTTTAGTTGTAGCAAAATGATTTAATACCG
>NW_013667266.1:255880-261027 GCF_000517525.1 Limulus polyphemus | reverse complement strand
TGTGTCTTCTTATTTACAGTACACAGTATCGATAAATCTTGTGTCTTCTTATTGACAGTACACAATATCGTTAAATCTTGTGTCTTCTTATTGACAGTACACAGTATCGTTAAATCTTGTGTCTTTTTATTGATAGTACACAGTATTGTTAAATCTAGTGTCTTCCTATTGACAGTACAAAGTTTTGTTAAATCTTGTGTTTTCTTATTGACAGTATACAGTATCGTTAAATCATGTGTCTTCTTATTGAAATTACACAATATCGTTAAATCTTGTGTCTTCTTATTGACAGTACACAGTGTTGTTAAATCTTAGTCTTCTTATTGACAGTACTCAGTATCGTTAAATCTTGTGTACACAAGACTTAACGATACTGTGTACTGTCAATAAGAAGACACAATATTTAACGATACCGTGTACTTTCAATAAGAAGACACACGATTTAACAATACTGTGTACTTTCAATAAGAAGCTTCTTATTGATAGTACACAGTATCGTTAAACCTTGTGTCTTTTATTGATAGTACACAGTATTGTGAAATCTTGTGTCTTCTTATTGACAGTACACAGTATCGTTAAATCTTGTGTTTTCTTATTGACAGTACACAGTATCGTTAAATCTTGTGTCTTTTTATTGATAGTACACAGTATTTTCTGACAAAATATCTTGTAATCATTGGTATTTTCAGCTAACATGACGCCAAATGGGAACCGAAATAACTCAAAAACGACTTAACACTGCCAGCAACCCTGTGTCAAAACTCAAATATTTATTCACAAACACTATGTTACCAGCTACATTTATAACTTATCAGTGGGAGACTGGAACTGATATGACAAAATAATTACTTAACACTTACTTTACTAGCGAACCCGCTGCAGAACTGAAATCTATATTTGATACAAGATGTACTTACACGGTAACACATAAGATCTAATTGACGTGGACATTTTTAGCTAACGAATCCATGACCCGAATTTAAGTCTACTTAATAGTTAACATTTCTATATTGTCCATGGCAAAACCGAAACTGAAGCGATACAAGATTTACTTGATAGTGTCATCAGAGGGCGCGTTGGTATGATGATCGCTCAAATAGTTCGCGAGCGAACCACCAGAGGGTGATGTAGATCAAAGTGTCATCAACTTGATAGTAAGAATCCGTCATAAAATTAATAATTAAATCTAATTTGCATAACGTTGTTTTTATAATTATCAGTACTAAATACGTTTTTTCACAATTAAAGTTTTGTTTTATAAGTGAAAACATTAAATTTAATCTCTAGTTCTTATCAACTTTATAGTTTTTCGTTTACATACTTAATTATGTACATCTTCCAAAGCAGATGGTATTTCTATAGGCAGATGGTCATACCAATATTCTATAGGTGGACGGTATTACTAAAGATCTATAGGCAGATGGTCATACCAATATTCTATAGGTGGACGGTGTTACTAAAGATCTATAGGCAGATGGTCTTACAAAGGATAGTGTTTCTATAGGTGGGAAGTGTTACTTTACTTCTGTAGGATTGCTTACAGATTTTCTATAGGTTATAGTTTTACTGTTTGTTACCTGGAAATTTCAGTGTTAACTGGAAACTCTATGATATCGGAAATGTCAGTGTTGTATACTTCTTGTGTCATATAGGTTTTATTTTTCTCACTGATAAAATAGAAATATCAGTTGAAAGGAAGGCTTACGTGACTAATGATTTTAGTTTTTTCACGGGGTTGCTGGAAATGTCAGCGTTATTTTGTTTTTATGTCATATTTCAGTTTTACTACAGCTTAGATGGAAACATCAATGTTCAGTAAATCTTGTGTAAAATCGGTTTTAGTTTTCCATGTCTTAGTTGGAAATGTTAGTGTTCAGTAAATTTTCTGTCATATCCGTTTTAGTTTTGCCACAGATTTGCTGGAAAGGTCATGTCAAGTATTGTGTCAAATCAGTTTTAGATTCGCCACTGATTACTTAGTAAAGTATTATTTAGTGTTATAGTAGTTCTTGAATCATTATTACTTAGTGTTATAGTACTTCTCGAATCATTATTACTTAATGTTATAGTAATTCTTGAATCATTATTACTTAGTGTTATAGTAGTTCTTGAGTCATTATTACTTAGTGTTATAGTAGTTCTTGAATCAGATCGGTTTCAGTTTTAGATTCGCCGCTGATTGCTTTGTAAATTATTACTTAGTGTTATAGTAGTTCTTGAGTCATTATTACTTAGTGTTATAGTAGTTCTTGAATCAGATCGGTTTCAGTTTTAGATTCGCCGCTGATTGCTTTGTAAATTATTACTTAGTGTTAAAGTAGTTCTTGAGTCATTATTACTTAGTGTTATAGTAGTTCTTGAGTCATTATTACTTAGTGTTATAGTAGTTCTTGAGTCATTATTAATTAGTGTTATAGTAGTTCTTGAGTCATTATTACTTAGTGTTATAGTCGTTCTTGAGTCATTATTACTTAGTGTTATAGTAGTTCTTGAGTCCTTATTACTTAGAGTTATAGTAGTTCTTGAGTCATTATTACTTAGAGTTATAGTAGTTCTTTTTTCTTTTAGCAATAGATATTAATTTTCTTATCTGTAAACTTGTTGTCAGTTGCAGTACGTTTGTGATTCGGTATTTATACTAACACACACAATCCCAGCTAACTCATGGCAGAAGTGAAATCAACATCACACAAAAACTACTTAACGCTAACAGTCCCAGCAACCCAGTAGCAAATCAATATGTTACAAAATATACTTAGCACTGATGTTTCGAGATTACAGTTGAAAAACTGAAACCGATGTAACTCAAGAACTACTATAAAACTAAGTAATAATTTACTAACTAATCAGTGGCAAATCTAAAACTGAAACCGATGTGACTCAAGAACTACTATAACACTAAGTAATAGTTTACAAAGCAATCGGCGGCGAATCTAAAACTGAAACCGATCTGATTCAAGAACTACTATAACACTAAGTAATAATGACTCAAGAACTACTATAACTCTAAGTAATAATGACTCTTGTGTTTTAACTCTATTTTCTGTAGTGTTAATGTTAATGAAATCAGATAACTTACGTTAGATAACAAAACTCATAGCAATTAGCATGAGTTTGAAAACTGCAGTTTTAAGAGATGTTAACTCTCACCAGGCCAGCTAAGTGGCTGTTACATATTACTACAAAATGGAGCTTTATGTGGTTTAGGAACATAGCTTGACGTAACTTATTCGCTGTAATTAGTACATTGATATAGTACTTTAGAAACACACCTGTTGAGATTAGAAGAACTTACACATGAGGCAATGAAATCTCAAAAACTGAATTATTGTCATGAATAGTTATAATTTATGTTAATTTGAAGTTTAATACAATGTTCGCTGTTTTCTAGGCTGACTGTTATACTGGATCGTCGATAAAAATGAACAAACAAAACACTTTAATATACAGCAAAAACATAATTTATATACTTTTCTTGTTTAAATGTTTGCGGATTTTAAAAGCTTCACTGTTGTACATTTATACATGTTATACATTCTCTGAAAGCTCACATCTGAAATACACAAACTGAAACCAATTTTCAGATCTGAAAATTTGAATAATTAGCAATAGTATAGGAAATATGAGAAAATATAATTTGTTCTAGTTGATGAATCATTCAAAATTTTTTAATTCAACTGTTTTTGTTTTTGCTCTGTTTTTTAGTATATTCGCCAAAACTAGACAAGGACTATCCGCCCATAGTGGTCCGTCGCAAATAGAACAGAAGGATAGCATTCATCCTAATTCCTTGGATTACTCTTGCGTCACCAAATAGAGCCCCCCCCCCGCCAGTAGCACAGCGTTATATCTGTGGACTTACATCGCTAGAAACGGGGTTTCGATACTCATGGTGGGCAGAGCACAGATAGCCCATTGTGTAGCTTTATGCTTAAATGCAAACAAAACAAACAAACGAAATGGTGAGATTTTCTACACTCTTATAGCGTGCTCACAACAACAAAGATTTTTCGAATCAGAAAGGGCCCGGCATGGCCAGGTGGTTAGGGCGCTCGTCTCGCAATCTGAGGGTCATGGGTTCGAATCTCCGTCACACCAAACACGCTCGCCCCTTTCAGCCGTGGGGGCGTTATAATGTGACGGTCAATCCCACTATTCGTTGGTAAAAGAGTAACCCAAGACTTGGCGGTGGGTGGTGATGACTAGCTGCCTTCCCTCTAGTCTTACACTGCTAAATTAGGGACGGCTAGCGCAAATAGCCCTCGTGTAGCTTTGCGCGAAATTCAAAACAAACAAACAAACGAATCAGAAAACAAACCATAAGCACACGGATTCACAGTCTGGGCACGCAAACTATTCGGTTCCGTCCAGTTCAACTTGAGTTGGAGAGATTTATTTGGACAACATAAGTTATGTAGACAAATAAAGTTAGTGTCACGACCTTTTAAACAAACATGTGTTAGGTTTCATCAGTATGCTTATGAATCTCTTACAGACTTACAGTTTCATTTGGCCCGGTGGTTAGGGCGTTTGAAACCCAGCACCGAACCTGCTAGACCTTTCAGCCGTGAGGACGTTCTAACGTCACTGTCAATCCCATTATTTGTTGATAAAGAGTATCCTGAAAGTTGGTGGTCGGTGGTGCCAGCTAGTTGTTTTTTACTCTTTGGTCGGCAGTTCAAAAGTAAGGATAGCTGCAGATAGCCCTAATACCTTTACTATAAACAAATAAAACCAAGGAAAGAAATAAGCATCGATTATACTTAAAATCGTTAAAAATGGTATTCTCAAAATTTTACATATATATATATATATTGTCACATATTCCAGATGGAAACAATAGCATCATATCTGAACTTATATGACTATTGTATAATATATAATATATTGTCACATATTCCAGATGGAAACAATAGCATCATATCTGAACTTATATGACTATTGTATAATATATATAATATATATATTGTCACATATTCCAGATGGAAACAATAGCATCATATCTGAACTTATATGACTATTGTATAATATATATATATATATTGTCACATATTCCAGATGGAAACAATAGCATCATATCTGAACTTATATGACTATTGTATAATATATATATATATATTGTCACATATTCCAGATGGAAACAATAG
>NW_013667266.1:248528-254992 GCF_000517525.1 Limulus polyphemus | reverse complement strand
AGACACGGATATATATATATACATCCGTATATATATATATATATATATATATGTCCGTGTCTGTGTAAATTACTTGTACCTGATGATGACAAAACCTTGTCGAAACGTTGTACATTTGCTGTCATGTTAAACTTATATTAAAGTTTTTCTTCATTACCCATTTAAGCCGTCTCCAGCCATTATTATGTGACTATTGTATTTTTGGATCGGCTTCGTAATTTTTTTCTTAAATCATTGTATACGAGTATATCACCAAAAGGCAAATATATAAAATAACATTAACTCATTCGGCATGCCACCATGTGGCTCTAGTTGTAGTGACTTCGCATATTTTTGATACCCAGACATGTAAAGTAGAATGTTTTAAAACTATTTTGTAACATAAGAAATAGTTATTTTTACCTAGATTATTGAATAAATTAAGATATAGCAACATTATTATATCTGTGTACGGTAATGTTTTGACCGGAAATGGTTACAAAAAAAGGCCATCTGATAATTTTAATATTACTAATATTTTTTTATTAGAAGTTTACTTTGTTTTTCGACATTACAACTTTTAGTTTGAAAAGTACATTCTGTAACAAAATATATTCATTATAATCTGTTGAAATGTGCATCGATTTAATTTTACAATTTATATGAAAATTAAGATGAGCGAAACGTTATTCGAATAATAATTCAATCCGAAAAGTTATACACCTAGTTTCTAAACCTATTTGTACTTTGATATGGCTAAGTACTATACATTCGTGCCAGAAAGACAAGGATTTTATACAAATTTCTAAAATTAAAACTTAACACATGTACTAAACTAATGTAACTTGACACAGTTAGGGTATCCATCTTCATCTTTTGCATATTAATACATTTAAAATTGCAAATATTGTTTATTCAAATGAAACATTCTGAAGTACTGATTTACAAATTCTGGTGCAATACAAATGCAGAACATTACAGATAATGTTACTACTAGAGTTTTGCAAAGACAGAAAAATGTGTTTTTATGTTACCGCTGAGTGTTTATATATATATTTGAGGAAACGAAACATTTTTGCTCTTAAGAAATTAAATTATTTCCAGCCTAGTATTAAGATAAGTGGTTTGTTGATGGTAGGTTGGATATTTTGAATTATGCACTTAATTGGAGAAATTAATTCCTCTGTAAAATTATTTTAGCTAGCTTAATTTGATATACAGCTAGTACTAACGTACTTGGTTTGTTGATGGTAGGTTGGATATTTTGAATTATGCACTTAATTGGAGAAATTAATTCCTCTGTAAAATTCTTTTAGCTAGCTTAATTTGATATACAGCTAGTACTAACGTACTTGATGTGTTGATATGTAGGTTGGATATTTTGAATTATAGATTTAATGGGAGAAATTATTTTCTCTTTAAACTTCTTTCGACTCATTTGTCCTGGAATTGCTTCTTTTCGTATATATGAAAAATAAAATAGTTGAAAAGAGGACATAAGCTAAGTGGGGAAGATGTGGTTGGATTTGGATACTCATGCAAAGCCACCCAAGGGCTAACTATGCTGGCTGATCATAATTTTAAACTGATAAACAAGAGGGGAGGCATCTAGCTACTCAAGAGCACCTAGCGCCAAATCCTTAGCTAATCTAATTGAATATTGGGATTTGTCAGGTACTCCTATAATGCAACCACGGTCTCAAAGTGTTGAGAGAGAAAAAGATGTGATCCATGGACCCTTGAATCCACATTCCAGCATACTAAGGACTAAAACACCCTCGAGTAGGCATTTTGTTTTGCAGCGTTGGAAAAGAGAGGAGAATCCTTAGAAAACAAAAGATGGGACAATGTTTGAAAGTATATGATGTAATAAATAACGTTTTGAAACCGAGAAAAATATTTCAGTCGCAGAATATTGTTGTTGTTTTTTATTAAATAATTAGTAAAAACTAGTTGAAGTACCCTTCCGTTGAACGAGTGAAATATAAACTTGTCTCTAACAAAGGATAGGAAATTGTGCTTCTAAAGGATAGGAAATTGTGCTTCTAAAGGATAGGAAATTGTGCTTCTAAAGGATAGGAAATTGTTCTTCTAAAGGATAGGAACTTGTGCTTCTAAAGGATAGGTAATTGTGCTTCTAAAGGATAGGAAATTGTTCTTCTAAAGGACAGGAACTTGTGCTTCTATTTTTTTCTTAGCATAAGAAACATTACAAAGTGCAATAAAATACATAACGGTACCAATACTGAAAAGAAAGACATACTGTTTTCAAGAATTCTAACAATATGATCTTTCTCATGTCATCCTGTATCACTGTATGAACTTGTGCTGATTTGATATTTTTTATCGATATTAGATATGAAATTAGATGGGGGTCCAACTCCCCTCCTCATGACCTTCCTCATGTCATCTTGTATCACTGTATGAAGTTTGGTGCTGATTGATCAAGATATGTGGAAACGTATAAGGAACAGATGGCTGAAAGATGCGAATAAACAGACACAAACTTAGCTTTATACATTAGATAGATAAAAATAGCAGTTCAGGCGCATGTTTTGAAAGTTATTTAGATGTCATTATCTAATTGAATCGTATGAGTGCTTATAAATACTGAAACTTGGAATATTCTAGAATGTTGCTTCATACAAAACATTTATTTAGTCCCAATGAAACATTTAAATACATGTACCATGACAAACATACATATTTATCGTTTTATAGATACCGATAATCTACATTTCCTATTTGTACTTTTAGATGCCCAAAACTTCTTAAAGTATTCTTAACCTTCTTATTACAAACACAACAAACTGATGTGCATAACCGACATGATTCAAGTTTCCCTTTCTTACTTGTTTTAAGTAGTATGTCTGTGATATGTTGAAAATTAATTCAGTAATTACTTTTATCCAATCATTATGTAACAATATACAAAGCGCTATCCATGCAAGTATAAAATGTGGCCCAATGAAAAAACGGTAGGTAATTTACTAACGTTAGTAAACCAAGTTCAGAAATGTTTAAATCCTTATGTTAATAGGTAGGTAAAATCTAACTTTATACTTGATTGCCTAGAACAACGTTATATTAACTTTGGAGTTGAAATCATATTTTATCTTTGGTATTTTTTCCATATTAATTACTTGGTGTTACTGCTAAGTTATATATTTTATATGTTTTGGAGATATCTCCTGAAAACCTTGGCCTCATAACTGATCCTCTATGTGTTTTACACGAAGAGACAAATAAATAGTTTTGTCTCCAGGCTTCTTTTAAAAGCTTTTTATATCTTGTTAAATTTAATTTCGATATTTATTTATTTTTTTCCATTTTTCGTGTAATTTACTGTTTGCTCCCAAGAGATATGAGAACACTAAAATATTTTCATTGAAGTTCCTTAAAATCCAACTTCCAATTTCAATACTAAGTGATCATTTTTCAAGTAAGTGTTAAATTAATCATATACAAATGTAAAATATTACTTCACTATATCATTAACCAGCGCCTGTATGTTTAATGTCAAATAATTGGTGTTTGGAGAAACAGCTGCCTGATATTACGATTAATACGACTATTGACATATGTAGCTGCACTACATAGAATAAAACATTAATTTTTTATGAACAGGTCAAAAGGGTTAATTTAGTAAACTTTCTTTAAAATTAAACATAACGTAATCTCGGGTATTATCAAAAAACAATTAATATGAAATATTGAAACAATTAGTCGATAGAGAGTTTTGATACAAAATCTTGTATATCAAATTAATTCTTATTTTGAAACATACAATATCCAAAATGCTGAAACAACAACATATATATATTAAAAGTAAGTTATAAAAATATCGATTAATGATTATCAGTATATAATTTTATCTTATTTTAAGATAAAATTTTGGAATAATAAGGAGTTTTATTCCTGTAATTAGATTGAGAAAATTTATACATTTATACATTCTTGTATTTGTATCTAAATACTTATGTGTATTTACATGCATTAATAAGTAGGTATGCAGTTCAGTACATGACAGTAATTGTTTATTATTATTTTATTAACTGTAATAATTAAGAGATTTAATGAAACAAGTTTGACGTAAACTGTATAATTAATTTTTGTATTATTCGTTATAATTAGCTCGAAGAAATTAATCAGTCTGTAATGATTATAAGATAGTATTGTTTTAATAAAATAAGTTATATGAATTCTTAAAGTATACATTTTAAATATAGTGCATTAGCTATGAGAGCATTTACTGTAATGCTTGTAAAGATATCGGTTGTCTGATTTCAAAAGAAAGAAATATACTCTAATAACTTTATCAACCAATATATTAACTTCCCATAACGTTTTAAATCGCATATTCAACCTGAAAAAAATCATCTTGGAGTTTTATAGTTAATTATTAATAAACAGAGAAAACGTTCCTTATATTTCTTCAGATCCTTGGAGTATTTAGGCGTAGATCACATATTTATTAATCTTTTTTCCCAATTCTGAGTAGCTTAACAATTTTAATATTTTAATTAGTGTTTTTGTTTTAGTGCAAAGCTATACAATGCGTTATCTGTGTTCTATTTATCATGGTGAATCAAGCCCCGGATTCTTATAGTTGTAAGTCCGTTAACTTACAGTGGGACAGATATCTGTACAAAAATATAGTGTAAACACATTGTAATGAATTTTTCCAGAACAAGTTAACTATTTATTGCTTTTATACCCGTAGTTATCGTATAGTGTGACCATTATTTCATCATAACACACAGAACGACTGTTTACATTATCTTCCACATGGTCAACTTAAATGACACTCAGAGAATCATAACATTATGTCCATCGATTTACTGAACGTTCTCTTCTAAATAGGGGAAGCGACTTTTGAAACACCTACTATATAAGTCAGTATAGAAACTAAAAATGATGATTATATAGTACACTAATTATCTCGAGGGAAGCTTCACAGGCAGAGATGTCATTATTCTTTTTCTTCTATTTGCGCGAAATTACAAAACTAGAAGGAAAAAGACAAAGTGTAGATTGATAGTTTAGTAAATATTAATTTTCATTTGCATATTTTTGATTAAATGTATATGCATAAAACTTTATTATACATTATACATTTTTAAATTACTGTGTGTTACATTTCTGTTTTGGGAAATGGACAATACCAGAAAAAAAAAATTACTATAGGTTAAGACTGACTATAGACATCCGTATTAGAACAAAACTTGGTAAACAGAACAACTCAAATTAATATTCTTTATTAAAAACGTTTAGATTATGGATGCAAAAAGTATCATGACTTAGGTGAAAAGTGAAACGTTTGTTATTTTTATATGCAAGTTCTAGCGAGTAATACTACAAGAAGTATTATGAGTTAGATAAAAAGTGAAACGTTTTTATTTTTATATGCAAGTTCTAGCCAGTAATACTACAAGAAGTATTATGAGTTAGATAAAAAGTGAAACGTTTTATTTTTATATGCAAGTTCTAGCCAGTAATTCTACAAGAAGTATTATGAGTTAGATAAAAAGTGAAACGTTTGTTATTTTTATATGCAAGTTCTAGCCAGTAATACTACAAGAAGTATTATGAATTAGATAAAAAGTGAAACGTTTTTATTTCTATATGCCAGTTCTAGCCAGTAATACTACAATAAGTATCATGAGTTAGATAAAAAGTGAAACGCTTGTTATTTTTATATGCAAGTTCTAGCCAATAATACTACAATAAGTATCATGAATTAGATAAAAAGTGAAACGTTTTTTATTTTTATATGCCAGTTCTAGCCAGTAATACTACAATAAGTATCATGAGTTAGATAAAAAGTGAAACGCTTGTTATTTTTATATGCAAGTTCTAGCCAGTAATAGTACAAGAAGTTTCATTTTTTTTCCATAAGTCGGAATATTTTTCGAATATCAATGCGCGGCAAACGCTGTTCTTTTATCATATTTTTCTGTTGATGTTGCGACCATGTATGTGTTAAAATGCCGTTTAAACCTAGTGCTTTATTTAACTTCAGTCCAAATTTAACTTGCATTTCTGAATTGATACTTTATCACATGTTTTGTACTTTTACTGAAACACATCTTGAAGCATGAAATTTACTGAAAAATTATAATTATATCTCCATTTTATTTAGATATGCGTTTTATGTAACTCAAAATATATAGTAAAGAGAACCTTTCAGTTTGAACAGTACTTTCGTATTTGAGAAACGTAAGAAAAAAATCGATATTTCCTTACCTAGTCACTATAGTTTGTAAAGTGGAATACTTTTGTATTAATACTCGTTAACAATAAGAGAACAAAAGCTTTTAAATTAAGTTGCACATGACCTATGTACGAAAATATACAATTGTTGTTTTTAAGTACGAGTTCTGGTAGTCCAGATTTTCTTCACTAGAAGTGTGGTAAAGAAGCAAGAGAAGAAGATTTCTATAGGAATGTAGTACCTTATTAGATTTTCTTCACTAGAAGTTTGA
>NW_013667266.1:245171-247528 GCF_000517525.1 Limulus polyphemus | reverse complement strand
TAAAGAAGCAAGAGAAGAAGATTCCTATATCTTGCTTCTTTACCACACTTTTAGTGAAGAAAATCTAATACGGTACTACATTGCCATAGAAATCTTCTTCTCTTGCTTCTTTACCACACTTCTAGTGAAGAAAATCTAATAAGGTACTACATTCCTATAGGAATCTTCTTCTCTTGCTTCTTTATCACACTTCTAGTGAAGAAAATCTAATAAGGTACTACATTCCTATAGGAATCTTCTTCTCTTGCTTCTTTATCACACTTCTAGTGAAGAAAATCTAATAAGGTATTACATTCCGTGAAGAAAATCTAATAAGGTACTACATTCCTATAGGAATCTTCTTCTCTTGCTTCTTTACCACACTTCTAGTGAAGAAAATCTAATAAGGTACTACATTCCCATAGGAATCTTCTTCTCTTGCTTCTTTACCACACTTTTAGTGAAGAAACTCTAATACGGTACTACATTGCCATAGAAATCTTCTTCCTACATTCCCATAGGAATCTTCTTTTCTTGCTTCTTTATCACACTTCTAGTGAAGAAAATATAATAAGGTACTACATTCCTATAGGAATCTTCTTCTCTTGCTTCTTTATCACACTTCTATACCTTATTAGATTTCTTCACTAGAAGTGTGATAAAGAAGCAAGAGAAGAAGATTCCTATGGGAATGTAGTACCTTATTAGATTTTCTTCACTAGAAGTTTGATAAAGAAGCAAGAGAAGAAGATTCCTATGGGAATGTAGTACCTTATTTCCTGAAATCGTTTCAATAATTTATTATTTTATTTTATGACACGCCTGATAGTAGAAAGCATCTGTTAGTGATAATCATTATTTGAGAAAAAAGTTTGATGACTAGATCTGTTAACTCTAGTGTGAGATAAATGAATATTAGGGAATACTAGATGAGGTTTAGTCAGACCTGACATATGGTCTGAAGGTTAATTATCTATACCTTGCAATTCATAAGAGTATTTTAGGTTTCAAGATTATTCGACATTAACACATTAAAAAAGCAGAGATTTAAATTTTCCAATGGAGATGAAGAAGAACGGAAATACGCTGCTTTCGATCAGATGGCTAGTTAGTTAGTTATTTGTTGTTTTCTTTGGTCTCCTACATTCATTCTTTAAGAACATCTAGTAGGATCTCAGAGCATCAGTTGTCATAAGTAGAAGTCGATTGGTGAGAAGACTTCATTACTGATCAAGAGACAGATAGGTATAAAAACAGTCCACACGACAAAATTAAAAAGTTTCGAAGTACAAACAATATGAAGATGAAACAAACCTTCCTCGCTTGATGAAAAAATAAGTTTTCAACAACCTCTTGCAGGATTTTTAGTACATTATTAGAATAGAAGTATCCTATTTCGAGTTTTTGTTTTTTACTGAAATGTGCTGAACTGTTTTTCGTGTCTCCATAAATTTTGTTTTATCTATAACGATTTCAGAGCACACAAAAAATCTGTAGAATAAATCATAGTAATATGATTACTAACGTATCCTTTTCTTTATATACAATTATTTTAAACTTATACTTGAAATCCAATTTCTGGAGAGAGGTAGGAATATAATTAATATTAGCAAAGGTCATTCTAAAGGTAATGAGTGGAAATGCTTAATTTCAAATATATTCTTTCAAAAATAAAGTTACAAAATAATTAAGCCAAGAATAAACAGAAAGAGATAACGAAAACGTAAATTAACTTTTTACTATAAATTGTTTGTTCACTTTGGGCAACTGAAAAATGACTATATCATAATTAAGAGCAATCAACCAGAGAAGATGGGATATAATGATTGAAGAGCTTTAAATGGTTTTATACTCGCATTTTTCATCGTAAGAAGTTAAGGTTGAAGATATCTTTTGTTTGTGTAATAAGAAGTTTGATCAAAAGAGGTTTAAGTTACCCTTTGTCTTCCACATCATTGATGGATTCAAAATATATTTATTATACACTTGTTTTCTTAAGACAGTGATGTTCTAAGAATTGTGAACCATATACACACATATACTATGTAAAATCAACAAATATACTTTCCTGAGAATAAACAATTCTAACAAAGTAAATGTTTCTAACTTCATTTAGCCTTACACTTTGTGTAATTATCAACAGTAAATAAACCATTCTAACAAAGTAAATGTTTCTAACTTCATCTAGCCTTACACTTTGTGTAATTATCGACAGTAAATAAAATATTCTAATTACATATATTTATTTGAAATTATGCATCTAATTTTGTTTATTTAATAAACTTTCAACATATAATATATATCAACAATTTTTGTTTAGTTAATAAACTTTCAACATATAATATATATCAACACATTTTGTGTAGTTAATAAACTTT
>NW_013667266.1:229733-244264 GCF_000517525.1 Limulus polyphemus | reverse complement strand
AACTTTCAACATATAATATATATCAACACATTTTGTTTAGTTAATAAACTTTCAAGATATAATATATATCAACACATTTTGTTTAGTTAATAAACTTTCAACATATAATATATATCAATACATTTTGTTTATCTAAATAAACGTTCAACATATAATATATATCAACACATTTTGTTTAGTTAATAAACTTTCAACATATAATATATATCAACACGTTTTGTTTAGTTAATAAACTTTCAACATATAATATATATTAACACATTCTGTTTAGTTAATAAACTTTCAACATATAATATATATCAACACATTTTGTTTAGTTAATAAAATAAGGTGTCCTCAGTTAACTCTCCTATATTTCTACAACCACATCAATGATAAGAACATGATGATTGCATTACTCTAC
Organism: Limulus polyphemus; assembly: GCF_000517525.1. Taxonomy (NCBI): domain Eukaryota; kingdom Metazoa; phylum Arthropoda; class Merostomata; order Xiphosura; family Limulidae; genus Limulus; species Limulus polyphemus. The sequence continues at coordinate 243,861 of NW_013667266.1, read as the reverse complement.
AGAAAATCGAATTGTCTTCTGGAAAGATTCAAAACGCTCTCTCAGAGTTCAATAGGTTTTACGCGAACACTTAGATGAACACAACACCTCCGAAGAAGTTGTTTTGACTTTGCAAAGTCAATCGTATCGCCCATTATTAACACTGGCAATAACTCAAAATAATTATATAGGTTTTGATACAGCTCTTCCAATCAGAGCTTGTGTACTAGAAATGTTTAGATCATATATTTTACCATTATACATATAAATCATAATATTTTCACGTTAGTCAAAGCAATACATATAACGGATAATAATATTTGCACACAGTCGTTAATTCAACACGTCAAAGGAGATTGATTTACACACCTATACAGATGAAGAATTGTGCAATATTCGTTGAGACAAAGAAAGTAGTTTGCACATATCGGTTATTGTAATATACATACGAAGAAGGATATTGTGACATTATCTTTACAATAAAAATCCATTTGCAATTCCTACTAATTCACATACTTTTAGATCATTGTATCAAAAAAAAAAAAATAGCGCCAAGTTTCTGTTTGAAAATTAGACGAGGGAATATGTCATATGACTATTTCTCGGTTGGTTCGCAATGACAATTGTTCATTTAATGGACAGCATAATTTAAATTTGATTCATTATTGTTCGTAAAAAAATCCACCTAAAGCTAAATTCAGAGACGACGTCTGTATCGAACTCTATAAAACAAATTACAAATACCAGAATGTTAGACGACGTCTGAATCGAACACTATAAAACAAATTACAAATACCAGAATGTTAGACGACGTCTGAATCGAATTCTATAAAACAAATTACAAATACCAGAATGTTAGACGACGTCTGAATCGAACTCTATAAAACACATTACAAATACCAGAATGTTAGACGACGTCTGTATCGAACTCTATAAAACAAATTACAAATACCAGAATGTTAGACGACGTCTGAATCGAACTTTATAAAACAAATGACAAATACCAGAATGTTAGACGACGTCTGAATTGAACTCTATAAAACAAATTACAAATACAAGAATGTTAGATGACGTCTGAATCGAACTCTATAAAACAAATTACAAATACCAGAATGTTAGACGACGTCTGAAGTGAACTCTATAAAACAAATTACAAATACCAGAATGTTAAACATTCCAGCTTCTCTTGAGTAATTAATTAAATGTCTTCAAAAATGTGATTTTCAACAAGAGGACATGAATTGCTTGTTCTGGTAACATCATAAGATATTTTTTGTAAAATGATGTAAGTACTATGAAAACATAATATTTAACCATCCCAAGTACAGATGAATACAACCAACAAAGATAATATTAATTGATCTGATATAGTAGAGTATAAACACGTTAACTAATGAATATGTATATCCAACATAAATATATGAAAAGATATAATCTATAAAATTACATGAAACTGTATACTATGTAGTAATAGAATTTATAACCATATATATATATGTATACATCCTCCTAAAAAAGGGGATATAATCAACATTTATATATATATTGTCACTAGCTATGCAAATAAGGATATAAACAATATCATAACAATCAACCAAGTAACACATCTACTGTATCTACATAAGGTATATCTCCGTTATAAATACATAAAATTCAGCCATACTGTGTACAGAAAGATGCACCTACCAAGTCTACTTATGGAGTAGAATATAACCAATATACCTAATTAATATCCAACCATACTCTACATGCACTATACATACTTCATACGTGCTCTTGCAAGAAATAATATATCCCCTAAAATATATAATATTCAACTAAAGTAATACATATATGTTATCCTGTAGAATAGAATATAATCACTATGCATACATATTTTCTCTTGCTGTGTTAAACGCTACCATAATAGTCAACCAAGATAATACACCTATCAGTTATACAAAGACGATATAAACAATACAGGTACATAATATTAAGCCTCCATTCTGTGTACAGAAAGATCTATCTAAGAAGCGAACGTGATAGCCACTCCTGTTGTAAAGATCAGAGTAGAAACCATTAAAAATAAAGAATCTTGTTGCTATTTACAGTATCTTATAATATACGAATGCTGCAAATGTTTAGTAGAATTATATGGGTATGTTTTCTTCTAATTATACAAATTTGTATAAATCAAGTTTAATATTTCAAGATGCATTGAAACATCATGGGCGACGGTGTGAATACCTGTACTTTTGCTAACAAGAAACAACAAACTAGGTGTGAATACCTGTACTTTTGCTAACAAGAAACAACAAACTAGGTGTGAATACCTGTACTTTTGCTAACAAGAAACAACAAACTAGGTGTGAATACCTGTACTTTTGTTAACAAAAAACAACAAACTAGGTGTGAATACCTCTACTTTTGTGAACAAGAAACAACAAAACTGGGTGTGAATACCTGTACTTTTGTTAACAAAAAACAACAAACTAGGTGTGAATACTTCTACTTTTGTGAGCAAGAAACAACAAAACTGGATGTGAGTACCTCTACTTTTGTGAACAACATTTGGGCCAGCATTCATGGTTTAAATCTAATACATACATACATTAAGTATTTTCAAATATGAACAAAACATTAAAGCATTCGAAAAAAAGAAAAACGATATAGAAAATACAGCAAATTCAACTCAAATTTCCTGAGGTGAAAGCTCAATAGGAGCCGTATCTCTGCTCAACTGAGGTTATGAATACAGGAAGAAGTAACCTCATCATACTTCTCATGAGCTCTGCCTTGTATGGATGGTAACATGGTTTGGTTTGAATTTCGCACAAACCGTCCATAATATTGAAAGACGAGAGGGAAGGAAGTTACTCATCATCGCCCACCGCCAACTCTTGGTCTACTCTTTTTACCAACGACTAGTGGGATTGATGGTCATATAATAACGACCCACGGCTGAAAGGGCAAACATGTTTGGTGGGACAGGGATTCGAACCCGCTCCTCTCACATTGCGAGTCAAACGTCCTAAACCCTGGCCATGCCGGGCCGAGGTAATATGAAACATATTGACTAATCACATCATAATCTAAATCACCACAAAGTGAAAACACTGTTGACTAATTATAGCCGTTTAACCAGTTGCCATTAAAATGATATTTGAGATACAAAACACTACTATAAATGTAAAACAAATTGTTTTGTCACCTGTAAAGCTCCTTCGCATACAAGGATCTATGACCGTCATAGTATTTTTGATGCGAGCTGATACAGACAAATCCTGTATATATTAGCTGGTCATTATAAAACATTTGATACAGCCAAATTTGTATTTATTATTTGGTCAATATAAAACATCTAGAACAACCAAATTTGTATTTATTATTTGGTCATTATAAAACATCTAGAACAACCAAATTTGTATTTATTATTTGGTCATTATAAAACATCTAGAACAACCAAATTTGTATTTATTATTTGATCATTATAAAACATCTAGAACAACCAAATTTGTATTTATTATTTGGTCATTATAAAACATCTAGAACAACCAAATTTGTATTTATTATTTGGTCATTATAAAAGAGTCTTATCGAAGATATGTTTCATAATTTATATGAATAAAACTATATCTATCTGGAAATCACTCTATTATCTAGAAAGTGTATAACTTTAGTGTTAATATTGTTATGTATGACAATTTCTAATAGCCTAAAACTGAATTAAATTTATATATATTTGCCAATATGTATCAAATTATGATATTTGCCAACAAGATTAATACACACACAATTTTCTTTGTTTTATACAAATGTTTTAATATATAAACAATAATACAATTTACAACAGTTATTAAAAATAGTTATTACAAACAATGATTTATATACAAAAGTTTTACAAACTTACAAGCAATATAAAGTCTTCTTTCTAGTCTAGGAGGGTTCACGATGAGCGAGTTAATTTCGAGTTGATGTAGGTATAATTCACTTAACAGGGAGCTAGCTAGCTCCGTAGTTCTCACTGATCACACGCCAATTACAGGTCGAGTTTCCACCGATGACGCTAAGTAATGTTTTTTTAAAAGTACTAATGTCCGATTTGAATCCAATGAAGTTGAATGATTTGTAATGTTCGAAATTTATAAATGTTCCTGGTCAATAAATCTGAAGTTCACGATTAATAAGGTTTAATCACAGTTATAGCTTACGAAGTTTATAGCACATCAATTACAGCAACTCAATAATAGATACTCTTTTTAGGCGCATCGTGTGGGTTATATTTATAGGCGTGTGGAGAGTTTCTCGAAAATTCAGATTACGTAACAATATAAAGCTACACTGGCGTTTACGTACACACATATATTGTTTATTCTTACACTCGAGAATCTTCTACAATTTTAGAGAATAGTCGGGAGTTTCGCAATACATATTTAACAGCATACGTTATGTACAATTCTAAATATAAATTAAATTTAAACAAACATCGATATTAAAATAAATATAGAATAATAAATCAATCACAATATTTATTTGGAAATCACTCCATTCTCTAGACAGTGTAAAACTTGAGTGCTATATTTATCTGAAAATCACGCTATTCTCTAGAAAGTGTAAATCTTGAGTGATATGTCTATCTTGAAATCACTCTACTCTCCAGAAAGTATAAAACTTGAGTACTAGTGTCTACCTGGAAATCACTCTATTCTCTAGAAATCATAAAAAGTACGTGTGTATGCAAAATATACATCACGTTTTTTCTCTCTCTCTCTCTCATATAAGATCTATAAAACTCATTTAGATAAAAATTTTGTTATGGTTTCGGATCTATTACCCAGTATTTTTTTACTGTTATATTGATAAGGTTTTCTTAATATCAAGGAGTTGTTTGAGGTTTCGTTGTATTTTTGAATATATAATCACAAAACAATGACTTAACTTGAGAGCATTATGTTTGAAAGATATAAACAAGAACATAGATTTTGTTTAAACAATAAGTTAATAATTAAATTGAGATCTTAATAATTAAGAGATAATTAGATCTTTGATTAAAGATTGATCAAAGAGTATATGATCTGTTTTAGTTAATCTCAGCTATCTACCGTCTCCACTGCGGGGAATTGAACCTTGGGTTTGAGCATTATGAGACCGTAAAGTTACCTCTGGTCCACGTATAACTTATTATATTTAGAAAATAATTATCTTGTGAAATATTGTACCTCATCGTAGTAATAACAAGCTATTATTACACAAACTACACAGTGTTTGAAAACGAGATTAATCGTGTTGGGAGATAATAACAAAGTTATAGAATTACATTAAAAATACTTACATTATAGATCAAATAGGATTAGAAAACATATGCTTCCAAACGTATTAAGTATGGTTACGATAATTAATTTCTCTTATGTTTATTCAATTATACCTCTTTGTATTGCAGATGTTTCTATTCTACTTGGCCAACGAAACCTCCAGGACTTCTCTAGCAAAAAGATTTCCCATCCATTTGCCACAGATATCAGACCCATTAACATGACCCTACATGTTTACAATGTCTGCATTTACCAACTGATTAATTATTCTGCTGGTTTTAGCGGCTTCATAAACTTGATCCCTTGAGACTATTTCCTCTTCAACACAAAATCATCCAAAGCTTTCCAAACCCTTAAACAGGCTGAATCTATATATCCTCGCTCTTTTTGGAAACGATATAATAAAAAGCTTGGATAAAAATGCCTATTTAACATTTCTGAATACAACATTCATACGAAGAAATGTTTTTCGTTATTTTTTTTAGCAAACTATATCTGAAAAATAATAAGATTACTTTGTACCCTCCTATGTGTGAGTAAATGTCTTTAGGATCTATATAAAATTTATTTGGCAAAGTGAATAATTTTTACGCAAGTTCGTAAAATTTTATTTTAGAGAAGCCTGAATATCACATTGTATTCATTACACCGCAAATACACACAAAAAGAGAGAGAAGGAAGAACTGAGGTATACAATGTGGATACAATTATTACGTTATTATAAGTTATCACTAATGTAATCAAGCATGGAAAGTTTTTATGATACATTTAATTATATAATAGTCTAGTTTTCTGAAACTTATTCTTATTTGACTGTTCTGTCCCTTAAGAAGGGACGAAATTACAAGAATCACACCGATTTTCACAAAGATATAACCAAAATATTATACAACTAATATACATACAGATCCTCAACTAATAATAAAATAACATTAAGTATTTTCCATGTAATAAATCATACTGGAAAAGGAGACAAAATTTATAAACGTACAGAAAGCATATTATTGTTTGTTTTGAATTTCGCGCAAAGCTACACGAGGGCTATCTGCGCTAGCCATCTCTAATTTAGAAGTGATAGACTAGAAGGAAGGTAGTTAGTCATCACCACCCACCGCCAACTCTTGGGCTACTTTTTTAACAACGAATAGTGGGATTGACCGTCACATTATAACGCCCCACAATTTGGTGGGATGTGGTTCGAACCCACGACCCGCAAACTGCGGGTCGAGCACACTAACCACCTGGCCATGCCAGGCCAAAAGCATATAAAAGTAATGTTACATTACTGAGAAAATGAAGAATGCTTTCCATTTTGACAACATTTGACCATAAAAAGTTTTAATAAATATCCTCCTCCCTGATGTGGTGAAATGAGTCTTTGTTGTTTATTTCAGAATTTCATACAAAGCTACAGATAGAACTGACCAAACAGAGGGAAGACTGTTGGTCAACAGCACCCACTAACAAGTTTTCTTTGACTGAGAAGTGGGATTTAATCGTTATTGCTATAGTGTATCCACAGCCCCCAGTATGGAGCGTGTTTTTGCGGCAATGGAATTCTAGTCATTCCAACGATGGTTCGAACACTCTTACCACAAGACCACGCCCAGCGTTGATGAAATAAGAAGTACAGATACAGCAGTAATTTGTTCTTTTGTTTGTCACTGTTTGGTTTTGTTCTACTTCTAGCTTACAAACAACAGTATTATTGATATATATCATACATATAGATGTATATATTAGAACATACGAAACGTTTAGAATTACCTACTTTCAGAAACTTACAATCCTCTATAGTGATTTTTATATATCATACATATAGATGTATGTATTAGAACATACGAAACGTTTAGAATAACCTACTTTCAGAAACTTCTATAGTGATTTTTTAATGAAAAACCACGGAATTTTGTGTGATGTCTTTATAACAATACTATGCATGTACGTTTACTGATTTTAGTTGTGTTATTAAATATCAATATTTAACTTCGTTTATTTGGTTTGTCTGTCTCACTTCTTACGCTTACGTAGTAATACTTGGCTACAGAAATGCATTTAATTTGTATGTCTTATTCTTAATCAAATTTTAATTTACTATTCGTGGTTTATCTGAGAGAGTTAGCTTCCTTCGTGATGTGTCCTAAAGTAAAATCCAAAACCTCTCTAAATAAAAGCAATTATTTAATGAATTTACTAGACTTACTTATGTACAACTATTTTTTTATATCTGTTATATCTATCCAATTGCTCACAGATAGGTTACCACTAAGCTTGAGGACTTATAACTCTAAAGTTCGGGGTTTGATACTGCGATAGGCATAGCTCATATAGCCCATTCTGTAGCTTTGGTTGAAAATTAAACAAGCAAATATCTATACTGTCAGATTAATAAGAGTTTTCAAACTCTCTATCATTTATCAAAACTTACATTAAATATCTTGTAATTGTCAGATTAATAAGAGTTTTCAAACTCTCTACCATTTATCAAAACTTACATTAAATGTCTTGTAATTGTATCCAATCATTTTATACAAATAATAGTTTAAAATCATACCCTTTAAGGTTGTTGAGTAAATTCTTACATAACAGTGAACCGAGTTATCATCCCATATAGGTGGAGAAAACGTCAAACATATTGTGGCTAAGAACTTAGATCTGTAATTTGTGATCTATAACTTTCTGAGCAAGGAAGAGGTGGAAATGAATGAAAACAGCGAGGTTGTGTACATTGAGCCTAAACAGTGGTTGTAAGTTCTGATGGTCATTGGTCTTAGAAAACGTCTAAACATGTATTTGAACATAAATTTGCCTTGTTTCTGTTTAACTATAACATTTATCGTGTTTTGTTTTTAAATACTGTTTATACTTTGAGTTTGTTGTAAGATTTGTTCTTCTTTATTGTTTTTTTTTCCTCTCCTAGTTATTCCGTGGATTTTTGTCACATAACATCATGCGTCCTGCACTTGACTCAAAATTTCCATCTTGTGACGATCTTAACGCTAAAAATATTATACGAGAAATATGAAAGGAGTTCATGGTGAGCGGATAATTTTCCACCTTATTCTAATCTGTACAATTTCAAAACACGATATTCATCATTTTTATAGTTTACAGTAGAATTATTTTATGATTGTTAGCTATTACATTCACTAGTTCAATTTAGTGAGAGAACTTGTCCTGAATACGTAGAAATACTTTGAGTATCTTATGTTACATACATATTTAAGACTTTCACCCCGAAATTAAATTGATATTAGATCCGCTTTATGAAATCATAGCATAAGTACTTAAATATGGATTTTATTATCTATTATGAGCTTATGTTGTTGCATGTTACAAATAAGCTCGTCAAAAGAAGAAATGGACCAGACAGAAAATTTCAGCTGGATGATTGAACAGCCCCAAATTATTTTTCGGAATAAAAGATTGTGAAATTTGCAGGTGTTTGTTATGCACACATAAAATATTACAGTTAGAAGGAGATACATAATCGTAACATAAAAAAAACGACAATGTTTTATAGTGTATTTATAGTCCACTCCATATGCGCCGAGTTAAATGGATTATGTTATTACCTACACGTTCCATACTTGTAGCTCATATCTGTTTGAACTTGACTTAAAGGTCTGGTGTGTACATTGATGAGCTTCCTTTAGAAGTGATAAAGTTTTACAGTACATAAGGATATGATTATTTGTTTGTTGTTAAGCACGAAGCTATATGATGGGCTGCCTGTTGTATTCCCACCATGAGTATCGAAAGTCGATTTTTAGGATTACAATCATTCAGACTTAAAGCTGAGCCAATGAATTGGATCTGAATTATATTAAGTTTTAAAGTATTTTGCTTACATTAAAATATTTGTAAAACCGCTAGTATAAAACTAATTTGTCCAACTTACTGTCAAGCTGTTTAACACACGTTGTTTTACATGATTGAGTTTCTGAAGTAGTTATACAAAAACATGGCGCAAGAGTTTCAAAAATTAATTTTCGATTGTTAAGTTTTATTGATTTGTGCTTATAATTTTTAAATTCACTGTTTTTACATATCATTAAAAGAACATTAAAGAATATGTAATTTAGATAATGACTGTTTCAAAACTTCTATTTTGTAAGATAAAACAAATACATCTTGTGCTCCATGTAATGTTCATTAATAAAATAATATTGTGTTTTTAGAAGAGTAAAGACAAACGCTATTATCTCTTAAAAATAATATCTAATCAAAAGATCTATTATTTTAAAATGTGTGTTTGATGAGTAGAAGAAAAATAGTTACACCTTATTCTTACATTCTTTATATCTTTGTTGATTACATGTTTCTTCGTGCCGTTTACTCTAAAAAACAAGATATAAATATAGTAAGAAGTAACTGTAGTGTCAGAGCTGATGAGAAAACAACAGAGTAGTTGTATAAAAAAAACATGAAAGATCACATTTTCTACTTAGCTACATTGACTAGGCTAATCAGTCCAATCTTAAAGGTTGAATAATAAATAACTTAGTAATGGAAGATTCGTGTTTATCTGGAAACTTTTTCCGATTGATCTAGAACACCAGAACCAGTTTAAAATGAGCATAATTCTGTCAATAATTTCAAACGCTAAAAAATGTTAAGAAAAGCTAGTCAGCATCTGTTTGATATGACAAAAAACAGTTATGAGACAATACAATAGTTCAACATTGACAGTGTCATTTGCGAAAGACACAGAACAAACAGACACAAAAGGTCTAAGTTCATCCCTGAATATATCAGACTTTATATCAGTGACCGAGTCAACCACATCGGGTGATCTGGTGAAACTACGTCCGTATGTGGACATAAATGCACTGGATGTTGCCTCCTTTTCATTTAAAATACCAACAATCGGACATAACATGATCAGGTTTTTCATAAAAATGGCAAACAGGCCTTGATGGTTTTGATGAAGTTTTATCCTGACTGTCAGAAGATTTCGAACTAGAGGATCTGGATTTTTTAGAGGGATCCTCAACTTTAGTGGATTGAACAGGTACAGGTTTTTCTTGAAATGGTAGGAATTTCTTTTCATGAAAAGTGGTTTTAAGTGTTAAAGTGTAATCGTCTGAAAGAGAGGCTACCTTTTGTAGTGTTTCAACTTTCTTTTCATCCAAGTAAGTTTTGAGGTCGTCAGGGCACAATGTTTAAATTCCTCAATTAGACATAATTGTCTTAGTTTGTCGGAATTGTTGCCAATATGCATAGAATTGCACCATCAAGTAAAATAAACCTCTTTTTGTGAGCAAATTCCATATAAGTTTATTATCTTACCTGCAATTACCTCGAAACATTTGACGATAAGCTTCTGGTACTAACTCATATGCTATGAGAATAGCTGCTTTAACCTTATCATAATTCATACAATCTTCTAAAGAGAAAACAACATAAGCTTCTTTGTGCTTTACCAGTTAAGACACTTTGTAATAATAATGACCCTTTTTCTATGGACCATTCCATGGTTTGAGCAACTTTCTCAAAATGTTAGAAATATTGATCTACTTCATTTTCATTGAATGGTGGTGTTTTAACATATCGATTAAGTTCAAAGTTATTATTTTGCCTTGGTCGATCGAGGTTGAGTCTAATTTCAATTTATTTCAGCCTAATTTCTTTTTCGGCTTCAGTGCGACCTTTTTCGGCCTCAAAACGTTTATTTTCTCTTTCACCTTCGTTACGAGCTTGTTCTTTCTCTTTTTCGGCTTCGATACGAACTTATTCTTTCTCGGCTTCGATACGATCTTGTTCTCTCTCGGCTTCGATACGAGCTCGTTCAAGCTCGATTTGTTTTACTTTTAGCTGAATCTCTTACTTATCTTTATCACTTAACTCTAATTGGCCAGTGGGGACACTATAATGTTCCTCTAATATTTCCTCAGGCAGCAAATCATCATGGAGTAGTATTTCAATAATACGCTTTTTTAGTTTATTTTTCTCATTGATTTTTTAACTTCTAGTTCTAAAACTTTGGCGATTTTGAGATATTCATTTCTGGTATATCATTCTAGTTGTTCGAGCGAGGGTGATTCAAGAAAATTTCGATAATCAAACATGATCAAATCTTGTTGGCACTGATAGTTATAAATTGAATTATGATTTAAAGTTAGATCGAATTTTGTCTCTGATTTAAATCCCGGACGAGCCCCCAATTTATTTGCTACGTATTACAATTTCATATACCCTAAAACTGAAATAAAATTGTAATTTAGATTTAGAAGTTAAATAAATGCCGATATGTATCCAATTTATGACATTTGCCAAGAAGACTGATATACACAGTTTTCGTTTTTAATACAAATATATTTCAATATACAAACAATAACACAATTTCAATATCAGTTATTACAAATAATGATCTATGTACAAAGGTTTTATAAACTTACAAACAATATTTAGTCCTCTATCAGGTCTTGAACGTTCTTGATATCTTATCGAGGTTTCATATGAGCGAATTAATATTGTGTAAATGTAGATACAATTCACTTAACAGGGAGCTAGCTAGCTCTGTGGTCTTCTTTATAATGTCTGATATGAATCCACTGAAGTTAAATGGTTTGTAATATTCGTAATCTCATAAACGTTTCTCGTCAAATACCTGAAATTCCTGTTATAACAATCACAGTTATAGCTTCGGAGGTTTATAGTACACCAACTATAGCAAACCAATAATATATACTGTCTTTTGGCGTGTCGCATTGGTTATATTTATAGGCGTGAGGAGAGTTTCTCAAAATTTCAGCTTACACAACAATATAGACGATACACCAGTGTTTATATACACACATATATATATATTGTTGATTCTTACCCTCGAGAATTTTCTACAATTTTAGAGAGTAGGCGGGAATTTTGCAATACATAATTAACAATATAAATTATGTACATTTCTAAATATAAATTATGTACATTTCTAAATATAAATTATGTACATTTCTAAATATAAATATAACCTGAACAAACATCGATATTAAAACAGATATATGATAGTAAATCTGTCATATTCTGCATTTGGTAGGAGGGCTTCCATTGTAAGATTGTCAGCTTCCTTGCTTAGCTATACACTTGCATAGCCAGGCACATGTATCCAAGTGATGGTCTTACAATGCAGTTGCTTTGCTTTCTGACATCCACATTCATTATTGCCGTGAGTCAATCAAAATTATTACAATGGTGACACTGTCTATCCGCAGTTCATTGCTTTCAACAATCTTACTAAATGTCTTCCAGCTCCATCCTCGCTCTGTTTGTGGAAAACTTGAACGACTCACCAGCTTCATGCTAAACGTTGTGGTTCCGCGAATCAATGAATACCCAACCAGTTCTCTTGTTACCTCTGGTGTAGGAGCCATCTGTGGCTGTGAGAATATCCAACCAGTTCTCTTGTTACCTCTGGTGTAGGCGCCATCTGTGGCTGTGAGAATACCCAACCAGTTCTCTTGTTACCTCTGGTGTAGGAGCCATCTGTGGCTGTGATAATAGGTAACTGTCCACCATGTTCTTTTAATAGGGGGTTCCGCGAATCAATGAATACCCAACCAGTTCTCTTGTTACCTCTGGTGTAGGAGCCATCTGTGGCTGTGATAACAGGTAACTGTCCACCATGTTCTTTTAATAGGTGGTGACAGATTTTTTTCTGCTTCATCCTTAAAAAGTATTAAAATTGCCAGGTTTATTGGCGTAAACTTTGATTGATATATTTTTTTTCTAGTGGCATATTCTATTGAAAGATTGAGTTTGTTTTGTGAATATTTTTTGAAGAAATGGCGTTTATAAAAATTAAGTATATTATACATATTTTCTTTTGTCTAAGTTGCAGCAAAAGTATAATAATTATTGTTGTTTGCGAGGTTTAACAATTTGTTTGTTTAACTATGCAGAAAACATTTTGTCTGCGTTAGTTATTTTAAAATTTCCTAAACCATTCAATGATAAAATAGTTAAGCACTCAAAGCTCATTCCTAATTGTAGGCTTTCAAAGAATTTAGACGGTTCTTAAAAGAAACTTTTTCTTTATATGTTACTTTGGAGCATCTTTAATTAAAGTGTCAATGTCTTTATTTTTAAATACATAAAATCAGATTTCTTTATCAAATTGCCATATGCAAAGGTTTCCTGCTTTGTTTTGTCTGCTTTTTTTCTCAGAGCGGCACTGATCTCATTTTGGTTCTCGTTAATTTCATGCGCTAGAAGTTACCGAAAAAATATTTAATTTTCTGAAGGCAGAAACTTTTTCCCGATATAATTGACGCGAGAAACGTTTTGACTGATACAAGGAATGTGTTATTATATTAAGAAGTAAAACTGCGTTAATGATCAGACTATTGTAACTTCTTTGTAACTATGTAACTTCTTAGAGAAGGGTTCTTAATATACTAACACATTTCTTATACAATATAATATTTTATATCCGGGGTGAACCACAATCATATTCAAATGACCTAATTCCACTCCCAGTAAAGATAAAATGGTGATTTTGGTGTCAAAGGACAGGTCGAACACAGTAAAATGAAATGGTGTATTTAAGTGTTTTACACTCACAAATGTTGAAACAACTTATTCAATAAAATAGTAAGAGGACATAACCTACAAATTTAGTTATATTTATGACAAACTTCTTTGTCCTAGAATGAAAAGTAAAAAAACAAATATGAATTTTCTATATGCACCATAGCGGTAGGCTAGGGTATGGCCGTTTGGTGGAAACATTCTTTTGATTATTGGGCCAATTTACTCAATATGCACCATAGCGGTAGGCTAGGGTATGGCCATTTGGTGGAAACATTCTTTTGATTATTGGGCCAATTTACTCTATATGCACCATAGCGGTAGGCTAGGGTATG
>NW_013667266.1:226941-228912 GCF_000517525.1 Limulus polyphemus | reverse complement strand
TGGGCTCCAGAAAAAAATTGGTCTGGTTAAGGGAGATGTAAGGGGGGGGGCTATCTCGCCCGCGGTCTGAACGGATTTGCAAATTGTGAAAGAATAACGGGAATAGGTAAATTCATTTCATCTGAAAAATCAGCATAAAGAAAAGTGAACACATTATGTAATATTTATACATTATATAATATTTTTACATTATGTAATATTTATACATTATATAATATTTATACATTATGTAATATTTCTACATTATGTAATATTTCTACATTATGAGCTATTTCTATATTATCTAATACTTCTACATTATGAGCTATTTCTACATTATCTAATACTTCTACATTATGTAATATTTCTACATTATGAGCTATTTCTATATTATCTAATACTTCTACATTATGAGCTATTTCTACATTATCTAATACTTCTACATTATGAGCTATTTCTACATTATCTAATATTTCTACATTATGAGCTATTTCTACATTATCTAATATTTCTACATTATGAGCTATTTCTACATTACGTAATATTTCTGGTTGACTCAAAAATTCTTTACGTGCTTCAAAAGATATTTCGACCTGTTCTAAATTCCCCGTTTTATCTTTCCAATACAATTTTCCTCCAAATGTTACTTTATTTCTATATCTTTCAAGAAATGTTTTGTTTTGCTATACCTGACACAAATAGAAAACAAATATTCAAGATGTGTACATTAACCATCAAATATTTCTGTACCTTATTCTAGAATATGATGATAAATATAACAAATAAAAATCTTGAACTATGTTTATGGTAACCATAATCTGTTTTATTAAACAATAATGTTTAACTCAAACCTAGAAGCAAAGCTATATACAGATAAGAGTAATGCCTTTTTTTTTTAAGTCTTGACAATGATATCTTTACTGGGTTCAAATACATTACATAAGTAGATAATAAACATAAATGTAAGCGTCTATAACATAGAAATCTATTACATTATATGGTAATGTTTAGGTATTATGCTACAGATCGTGTTTCAACGGTTGCGGGTTTTATTACCGAGAGTTTTCTTTTGAAATACGTTTTTGAAATGAAATTGACATTAAAGAGACAGCGAAGATAATTTATTTTGATGTTTACATGTTAAAACAATGAATAAACTACAGGAATAGTAAAGTATGTTAATTTACTATAAACTCACCGGATATCCTTGTATATGACTAAACTCACCGGATATCCTTGTATATGACTAAACTCACCGGATATCCT
Source organism: Limulus polyphemus (assembly GCF_000517525.1). Classification (NCBI taxonomy): domain Eukaryota; kingdom Metazoa; phylum Arthropoda; class Merostomata; order Xiphosura; family Limulidae; genus Limulus; species Limulus polyphemus. The sequence continues at coordinate 227,667 of NW_013667266.1, read as the reverse complement.
TGTATATGACTAAACTCACCGGATATCCTTGTATATGACTGTGTTTAGTTTAGTTGTAAAACTATATTCGACAAGCTATATCTATAAAATAACTATAGTTATCAGCAATGATCATTCATAAGAACAAATCTCTCATTTTAATAGCACAGTTGAAAAGATTAAAATTTATTGTTGCAGACAGGTCTGAAACCTGTTTTACACACCTTATATAGTTTTATCACTTAACTTGCAAAGCGTAGTTTCAGGTGCATATATACATACATGTCCCGAACTTGGCGACTTTCTAACAACATTTGGACTGGTTTAGAATGATATTATAAATGTTCAGATGAGCCATCAGTGTCATTTGGTTCAGTTAACAAGTTGAGATTGGTTGTCTCAATATTCAGAAGAGCTATCAGTTTCATTTGGTTCAGTTAGATTGGTTTAGAGTGATATTATAAATGTTCAGAAGAGCTATCAGTTTCATTTGGTTCAGTTAGATTGGTATAGAGTGATATTCTTAATGTTCAGAGGAGCCGTGGTGTCATTTGATTTAGTTATACAGGTTGAAAGTGGTATTCTTAACTTTAAAAAGCGATGAAGTACTATTTAGTTAGTCAGGTTGACAATGTTATTCTTAATGTTCAGAAGAGCCGCGGAGTCATTTGATTTAGTTATACAGGTTGAAAGTGGTATTCTTAACTTTAAAAAACGATGAAGTACTAATGTTCAGATGAGCCATCA
>NW_013667266.1:210977-226269 GCF_000517525.1 Limulus polyphemus | reverse complement strand
TCCCCTGCACTTTATTTTAGAGAGCTCTCGTATGAAACCCTTTTTGTCAGACATTCCATCGAAGTAAATTTTCAGTTAAGGCTTGAAACATGAAATAAAAAAAAGAAACCTGAAAAATATAAATGCACTGAAATGTTGAGGGTAACTCATTTTTTTAACCTATTTCACGCACATGTTTATTTTGTGTTAGAGTTTAAAACTTAAACAAGTATGTGGACTGCCATTATTTTATCATGAAAGACGGTTTATTCTATTACGTATATATTCTATTATTTTCACGATGAATTCAGGTTTATATACCTTAATGATAAACTAGTGGGTAAAGAATTCAAACATCGTGTGCTTCGATGCTGACTCATTCATCTATAACATACTTTGAAGATGCTGAGCTCATTCAAGGTTTTGTTATTGCTGGAGGAAAGTACTTTTAAAAGGAGCAGTTTCATGAGAACATAAGTATGTTATTTACCTTTCAACAGCGTACTATGTATTTTATGAGTCTTACACACCTATCTCTGCTGTTATATTATATATATATTTTTTTTTTCAAAATGAAATTTTCAAGAAAAAAGGTCCTAAATAAAAGCTAAATTCAAAAAACATATCATATGTTTAAGACTGTTTTAAAAAATATTGATTATTATTTAATGTGTTGGCAAAGTAAAAAGTTTTATTAATCTTGTATTCATCGGTTTGTGTAAGAAAAACATGTAGACTAGTCGGGAATATGAGAAATGTGTTCAGGCAGTTTTAAGAAAAGGTTCACAGTTGATCAAATACTAAAAGCTCATAGGCCCGACATGGTCAGGTGGTTAGGGTACTTGAGTGTTTTCAAGCATAATCGAATACGCAGAATAATTATATGACTTTAAGTTGGCCCGGCATGGCCATGTGGTAAGGGCGCTTGACTCGCAATCTGAGGATCGCGAGTTCGAATCCCTCGACCCGCCATGCATGCTCGTCCTTTAAGCCGTGGAAGCGTTATAATGTTACGGTCAATCCCACTATGCGTTGGTAAAAGAGTAGACGAAGAGTTGGCGGTGGGTGGTGATGACTAGCTGCTTTTCCTCGAGTCTTTCACTGTTAAATTAGGGACGGCTAGCGCAGATAGCCTTTGTGGATTTGCACGAAATTCACACCACAAACTAAAAGCTCATTAGCTTAATAACATTTATTGCTTTATTTATTTATTATTTATTTATGCATGTATTTGTGAGTTAAAACATATATATTTTAAGCGTTTTCATTATTTTGCCTATCTCAAAAGTACAACAAAATATATACGATGTTTAATTCTTTAAAATGACAGTTAAGTCATATAATTTTACCCATAACAAAAAATAAAAAAAGTCTTTGCTAGTGCGAAAACTATTAATATAATTTCTGATCATCACACTGTTGCTTGTGAATCGCACATGGTAAGACCAAAATTGCACACAGGAAAATAAATATATTTGTCAGGATTTATTTATGGGCCACATTCTTTACAGTAGGTGTTTGTTACTTTTTATCAATAAACTTCAACAATTAAGAAACAGCACACAGTCCATTTGTTTTAAAATAATATATTAAAACAAATCAAACGTATATAGAAATGTTCGTTACACTGTTGGTTATCACAGATCTATCCAGAGCTTTAACTAATTGTCTCTTTTTCGTCAAAATCTACACATACTGATTCAGTTACTTTAAACACAATTGACAAGACGAATTATTCTTCTGCTCTGTTATTACAATACAGTCTGTGATAATTTCACTTTAAAATCACGGTGAAGTCCATCATTAAGAAGTGGAATATGCTTCATACCATCCAGATCAGGCCACCCTTCCAAACTAAGCAGCTGAGCAGCAGGAAACTGGTTAGGGATGTAATTGTGAAGACAACAGTGACATATTTGCAAGGTTTTGTGTCTGAGATGGAAGTCAGTAATCATACATAGAATCCTCTTAAATCTCGTATGGAGTTTGAGATAAAGCATGTAAATGATACTGTAGACATGTGGCCGAAAGTTTGTGGTCGTCTAAATTCAAAGCGTTACATCTGGCGCCGGCCCAAAACAGCACATCACCTAGTCAGCACCATCCCAGCTGTCAAGCATGGTGGTGGCAGCATCATGTTATTACAGGGGTGCTTCTCATTAGCAGGGACTGGGAAGGCTGTCAGGATTCAGAGGAAAATAGATGGTGCAAAGTACAGGCAAAAAAAAAAACATCCTAGAGGAAAACCTACTTGAGTCAGCCAAGAATCTAACACTGGGCCAAAGCTATATTGCGGTAGTTTTAAAAGAAGAACGTGAATGTAATGGGGTGGTTCAGTCAAAGTCCTGACTTAAATCCAGTTGAGACTTGAAGATTGAAGTCCATCAATGATCACCAATGAACTTGTCAGAATTGGAGCAATTTTCCCAGGATGAATGGACAAAAGTTACACCATCCCATTATGTAACGCTGGTAGAGACCTATCCAAAATAACTCACAGCAGTAATTTCTGCAAAAAAAAGTGCTTCCACCAAGTACTGACTTAGGGGGCTGAATATTTATGCAATCACCCAATTTCAATTTATATATTTTCATTGCAGGTTTTGCTAACATTCAACCTTCTTCTCACACAACAGTGTTAAGTTTGATCATTAGAGTTTTGAATAAAAACAAGTTCATTAAAAAAACCTTTACATTATTTGTATTTCATCAAATTGCGACATTATTGGTAGGAGGTTAATACTTTTGCAAGGCACTGTATCTCAGTTCTCGTCAATAAAATTGATAAATAAGCTTAATGGTTATTTTCTTAACTTTTCATCCCTATTTAGCTACATTTTCTTCAAAAAAGCTTTACTGAAATTTGTTGGTAAACAGAAAAACATCCTTAGATCTCAACAAAGATATTAATATAAAAACAAAAATTCAATGTTTTTGAGCTATTATTACGACCGTGATATTCGAAACAAGTAAAATACTCTTTCATTTATGAGAGTATTTTACAGATTTTATAGTATTGTAGATCCAATGCATTTATCTAGTATGAATGTATTAAGTAGCATGAAATGAACATACCTCGTACTTTAAAAAACTTAATACCTATTGATGTAAGCTGACTGTATAGAGTAGCACGTAACGAACATATTTCTTACTTTCAAAAAGTTATTACCTATTTTATTTAAACTGTCTGTATAGATCAGCATGTCGCGAACATTTTTCTTACTATAAAAAAGTCAATACCTATTTAATGTAAACTTCATGTCACAAGGTATGTCTTACTATAAAATCTAACTTTAAAACCTCTCATATTTTCCTGTCAAGTACTAGTTTTCAAATTCTACACTTAGTTTTTAACGATTTTTTTTCGTCAGTTGTGTTTCATAAAGAAAGAGATGTTCCACATGATTGGAAAGCTCATTTTGATGGAACGCCAAGTTTTGTGAAACACTTTGACACTGATTGGATTTTAATGAGCCCCAATTAGAGCGCGGTTGCACCTTTAATTAAACCTTGTTCATAAGTGAGATACTGCTGATCAATCTACGGTAATGCCCTCTAGCAAGGTTTAGCTAAGGTAGAAAAGTAGCGAGAGGTCTTGTAAAATATCTTACCAGAGTGAAAAAAAAAGTTAGAACATTCATTTATTTAAAAAAGAAAAATGTATAGATACAATTATTCAGCACAAGCACACATCATGTATTACCAACTCTCAATCTGTAAAAAATGTCTTATGATATTTCAAATCTTTTCTCTTTCTCACTGGGATAAACTAAGATAAACATTTACTCATCTGCACTTACTGACGACAACACTTCCAAACTGGTATTTTTCATGGAGCGAGCAGAGCAATCATACGCTCACCAAATACAAGTGCCTAAAGTTTCACCCTATTACAAACATAAATCTGTATGCAGGAATGGAGAGTAATTTTATAAAGAAGTATAATTTCAAGCTCGGGTACATTAATACGTGATACCATTCTTTTTACTGTTCGATTCTACACCACATTTATCATCTTTAAATACGTGATACCATTATTTTTACTGTTCGATTCTACGCCACATTTATCATCTTTAAATACGTGATACCATTATTTTTACTGTTCGATTCTACACCACATTTATCATCTTTAAATACGTGATACCATTATTTTTACTGTTCGATTCTACACCACATTTATCATCTTTAAATACGTGATACCATTCTTTTTACTGTTCGATTCTACGCCACATTTATCATCTTTAAATACGTGATACCATTCTTTTTACTGTTCGATTCTACGCCACATTTATCATCTTTAAGAATGCAGCTTCCTTTTCTTATATTCTAGATTTCGAATTTCATTTACGTATCGTTTAAATAAAAGGCAAGATACAAGCAGTGTTAACGTTAACTTATATCAAGCAATGTTAACGTTAACTTATATACTGTAACAAAATCATCTGGATTTTGAAGAAAGAAGCCGTTAATTCTATCTTATGGAAGAAGAAATTAATTTGCAAATATTTCTGTCAACATAGTGAATAAATATATTTAAAACCCCTTGTTTTAAGAAATCCAGAACTTAAGTTATATTTAAATATACGTTGTGTTGATGTATATGTGTGTGTGTTAGTTTATTTGATCTGTATATATATAAAATAAGTGAACTTCATTTTGAGGATCAACATGGCTACATCATCAACCAGTTCTGCTTGACTTTAAACACAGATAGTATATATATATAAAATAAGTGAACTTCATTTTGAGAATCAACATGGCTACATCACCAACCAGTTCTACTTGACTTTAAACACAGATATTATATATAAAATAAGTGAGCTTCATTTTGAGGATCAACATGGCTACATCACCAACAAGTTCTACTTGACTTTAAATATACTATCTGTGTTTAAAGTCAAGTAAAATTGGTTGGCGATATTGTCATGCACACCTCATTTTCAGAAAAATAGAAGCCTTAAAACATGATATTTTAAAGTATTTTGCTTTGAATTGATCCATTTCATATGTGAAATACAGTAAGGTAATTATTAAAATATCCTTGGAATACAGAAAATTGGTATCAATGGCATAATGTTAACATTTCGTTTTTAATATAGAATGGTTGTGTTTTTTCAGTCTTAATTTCAATTAAACATTAAACTTATATATTGCCGGTTCAAAATACGTTATATCATTTGCAGTAACCTATTTTTCTTTATATATGACTTGTGTTTTATCTTCAACCAACATCAATGAAATCCTTGAAAAAATCCTCAATGCATGAAATAAATATTTAAAAGTGAATTATGTGTGCAACTATCACCGTATCCATAGGCTGTTAACCAAATATATAGAACTGAACTTACAATAATTCTTTTCGGCAATAAGTAGCAAAGGACATTCATAAAGTTGATGTTATTTTTACTCTTTTTGTTTGCTTTATCTTATCTACTAAGTAAAAGCTCCACTGCTATACGCTATACTTTATACATAAACATTCTTTAAACTAATAGAAGCCAGGATTCAGAAGATTAAAAACAAAAACCTTACGCGCGCGCACGACGAGAGTAGTGTACTTTGTAGTGGAGATAAATGCCATCTCTATTATAAGTTATACTGATATTTTTGGTATATATAGATAGCAAATTTACAGCATGAAAAATAGTGGCTTGAGTTTGAATTTACTGTATAAACCTTTAGCTAACTAATTCCTCATTTGTGTGAGCAATTCCAGCTTGTTCTGGTCTATATGTTTGAATGTCACATCTAAGCCACACTCGTGTAAATGGATGGTACTGTAACCTATGGTAACACTCACAGATTCCCTAACTTATACGTTCGTTTTGTTCTAAAAATCAAGGTGAAAGCATTGCTATTCTACATTCGAGTTGTTATTTAAAACTTTTCACAAATAACAAATCTTTTAACAGTGACGAATGAGAGAAATAGAAAATACACGCATTGCCAAAAACTCGTTATCATTAGGGCGTGTTCCCCCAGTGGCATAGCGCTAAATCTAAAGGCTTATAACTTCATAAATGGGAATTTAGATATGCGTGGTGGGAACAATACAGATAGCCCATTGTGCAGAAAACAAACAAAAGTGTTATAGAATAAAGTGAAAATTAAGATTTCTGTTGTTTTTAAGAGCAAAACAAACTTTTTTTTTAAATAAACGGAGAATTTTATGGGATGTAACATTTTAAAGTGACATTCATGGGACAAAACATACAAATATCTAATGTAAGGGCAGATTTTCTATAATAATAACAAATTAAAATCAAAATTCGCTGTAATTGAAGGGCAGTCAAGGCAAAAGAATTTATAGTTTTAAGCAAAAGTACTTTGTGAAAGTTGAATTAAACTTTTTATTCCTGCATTAATGCAACGCTTACTTTTTACTAACTAGCCATGCTGATCCTACATGTATGTTGACATATATTTCGATAATCAGTTAGCGCTTTAGCCATCGAATGGTGTCATCTAATAAAATATAAAATCATAATTTATATATTTAATATCAGTACCGTATCCAAGCAACATAGGCATGAATTTCAGTCGTTTACAACAGTCTAAAACATGTAATACTAAACAATTTACAACGCTAGAAACTGGGTTTCGATACCCGTGGTGGCAGAGCACAGGTAGCCCATTGAGTAGCTTTGTGTTTAATTACAAACAAACTAAACAATTTTTTTAAATAAAATGTTATTGGTCTTTAATTAAGAAATAATGTATGTTTTTTATCTAGTCTATTGTAATAATATTGTTTTAAAATTATTATACGTGGGTAGAGTTTTTACTTAACAGCAATATCAAACCGGTTCTAAATTGCTTTTCTCTCTCTTTTTTTTTAACATCCAAAATCGCTTATTGAATCTTATATTGGAGAAGTGAAACCTTATAAAATTACAACCAAAATTATACTTAATTGCACTCATAATCTTACAATCTCAAAATTTACAATTTTCGCAAAACCTAAATGTATTAAAATTTATAAGTTGAACTTTATCAATAGGTTTTGAGTATATTCTACAATGTAAAATACATTTAGAGAAAGATTTATGCCTATTTCTTTATGCATAATTCTTTAACAGTATTTTCATCAGTACACACAACAAATGTATTTACAACAATTATGCCCCCTAGTGGCACAGCGGTATATCTGCGGACTTACAACGCTTGAAACCGGGTTTCGATATTCGTGGTGGACAGAACACAGAAAGCCCATTGTGTAGCTTTGTGCTTAACTCCAAAACAACAACAATTTGTTTTTCTAAGAATCATGTTTTTTTATCGATTACACAATAATATAGTAAGAAACAGTATTTCGCCACAACCATGTGTTATTACATTGGATTATTACACTAACACGGTTAGAATGGTTGCTATATATTTTGTTTATTGTTCTAATAAGTGTTATGATGTGGATTGATTAAGAAAAATGATCTACTCTATACTAATAACACATAACAACACCGAAGTGAGGTGTCAGTATTCTGACAAGGATAAAATCGAAACTGAATAACTTTTTGTTGTCATTGTTTTCTGTAAAAGCTACCAGATATGTGTTTATTGATGCTGCAATATTCTTCAAAGATATGACGTGATTTAGTAGCCTCGAGTCTGAAACAAATTGGGGATAAATTGTTGTTGTAAAGTTCCACCAATTACAAGACGTGTCGATATTCTTACATAACAGTTAGCACACAGGATCATATACAAAAGGTACAATGCCTTTCAAAAAGACCCAAAACTCTAACGTTTTCGAAGAGTTGGCTATTCTTCTTCAGGAAATTAAAGGAATTTTTTTTATTTGATGTTCCTAACTTGATAACATTTGAGTTTTAGCACTGTTTGCTATAATACTATAAAGAAAATTATTCATTTCTGTAAATAGAAAAACTAATATTTAGCATAGAATTATCGATTCTTACTTAGTTTAAATGGTTAGTTCTGTTTTAGAACAGCAGAAATTATTAAAAGCTATAAAATATGTGTATGCCACAATCCTTTATTGACCTAAAGAAGAATAGTCGAAAGCGTTCGAGTTCTGGGTCTTCTTTGAAATTCAAGACTAATAGTTATTTAGATTCCTCAAATCACATCGTATAGATTACGTCTTTGTCTCTAGACAAATATTAAATCACTTCATAAAACTACTGTTTAGCACAGTGGCTTCTTCTCTTCGTCGTCTTAGCTGTTTTTCTTCATTTTGTAACTAATTGTGAAAATAGTGACAAATCTATCATATTTTAAGAAGACCGAAAGCATTTCATTATTTCATGACATACTTTCGTAGCTGTAAAAGTCGTTAGCTTCTTACCATGAAAAATTATTAGAATTACTACACATGAAAAGTAAGATGACACATAGGATGCGTTATTAGAATTACTACACATGAAAAGTCATAAAAAAATGGAATGCGATATTAGAATTACTACACATAAAAAGTCATAAAAAATGGAATGCGATATTAGAATTACTACACATGAAAAGTAAGATGAAACATGGGATGCGTTATTAGAATTACTACACATGAAAAGTAAGATGAAACATGGGATGCGTTATTAGAATTACTACACCTGAAAAGTAAGATGAAACACGGGATGCGTTATTAGAATTACTACACATGAAAAGTCATAAAAAATGGAATGCGTTATCAGAATTACTACACATGAAAAGTCAGATGAAATATGGTATACGTTATTAGAATTACTACACATGTTTATGCATTTCTAATAATACTGTAGCGTAGCTCCTGTTCTTCAAAATGTTCTCTCAAAATCGCAAAAGCAGGATATAAAATATCTTTAAAAAAACATTAAATTCAAACTATTCAACTAAAGAACTACTGAATAGGAATACTGAGAAACATGTTAAAAAGATTCTGAAAAACTGACAACTTATCAGTGAAAGTGCACGTCTGGTAGTATTGTTGTTTTACTTCAAGTGCTTTAAGGACAGTAAGAGAATATTCCTAAGCGTTTTTCCTCCCGTTTTCGCGTAATCTTATTGAAACAATTACCTCACTAATTGAGTTACTATGATGGAAAAATGTTTTACTAATTATGATGTGTGTAGGGTAAACATTTATCAACAAAACATAAAGCTAGAATTTTGTATGGTCGCTGGTGCTATTGACTTGTGATACAGTAGTAAAGATGACCATGTTAGCTTAAATGTTCTAAGCCGAAAACATTTTGTCAGTGATATGTCTGGTATATAACAAGAAATTGTAACAACACTGCATCACAAACTGACTTGTACTTCCACACTATTTTATGCTAATCTATATTTGTAAATAGTTTGTACAGATAATGAGTACGTTATGTTAAAAGTAGTTTGAGGCTTCAACACGTCGTTATAATTAATGTCACCACGTATGGTTATGCTCTATATGGTAACCGTGGATCTTGATAATTGCCCTGAAGAATAGTTTCCATTGCAAAAGACCCCGTCATAAGGCTGTATTGTCCATAGCACACTCTTCCTTCATGCATGTTTTACATTATCAAGCTAGTATATAAAAAAAACGGTTTCCCAGCGCCTGTTTTAGTAGTGTCAATATTCCAAGGGCGCTTAATTTAGCGACATGAAATATGTGTATTCTTAGGGAATAGCAGTTGCTTCAGGTATGTGACGATTGAATAGCAGATAATATTAGAAGCCTTACTGTAGTGATCCTATACCCTGTTGACCTCGTTTCTAGACAGATATCCTTCTTTCACGTGCACATGGAGACTTTTGCATCTGACTTTTATGTTCGTGGCTCTTCAACTTTTAAAAGACACCACACATTGTTTATCACGGTTAGGGTACGACTTGTTGCAAGTCTCTTTTTAAGTAGTCCTTGGGCACGATGGTTATCCATATTCATTTGCTTTCAAATGTCATGAACTTAAAGGGGTATTCCTGTATTAGACATTCTAAATCCTTAATATGAAGAGGCTTTTTCATACCCTTTCCAAAATCTATAATTTTTTGTAGTATCACAACACCTACGTAACGCCTGACAATAGCAAATTATAGTTATGATACATGCCGCTCCAACGCGATTTTATATTGGCTATAGTACTCAGTTCTATGTATATGCTGCATCAGAGACTATTCGAAATAGAAAAAATATTACACACACTTTATATAAGTTTTAGTAATCATGTTTATTTTGTGAGATATTTCATTCATAGAAAGCTTTAACTATTGAAATTTCATTGAAAATTTGTTACTATTTATAAAAAAATAGTTTATTTTCATCGAATAGTATTAGTTTATTCTTTAGGGAAGTAGATTTGGTTAACTGTGTGCATAAATGCGATATTCATTGCTGTAATTTAAGTCTTAGTCAATATATTAGGTTAACCATATAATTATTATTGTTAAGGAAATCACAAAAATGTTTCATGTTACAGAAAGTATCAGCTAATTTTCTTTTGAATTTAACAAGCCCTGTAATATATCTAGTTCTTTTTATATACTTTTGGAGAATTATTTCGGATATACATTTTGAAATATTATGTATTGCTTTCAATAAATATTAATACACTCCACCAAGTCAAGCTACTAAAAGTTTGTATGACCTAAGAGCGATAATTACTTAAGTTAAGTGTGGTATTTGAATTGTAATTTACTATTATTGCATCTCTATGCAGTATTCCAGTGAGTTCCGTTCAACCAATGAATTGATTAAGGAAAGTCATTATCAACTGATTGGTACTGTAATCTTCTTGGAATGGTAAATTAATTTTATATAAAATATATTCTCAATTACGTAGGGTGTAAAGTAAGTAAACTTTCAAGCAATTTCTTGAATGAGAAGATAACACAAATGTCTGTTACGTTAAGGGTACTTTACTGAAAAACATGAAATTGGATTCGAAATTTACCAAAATTATAATAAATTTTCATCCTGCTACTAGAATTTCTAGTGAAAGAATAAAAATCGAAACATATATTACTTCTATTAACCAAATAGAATTGAAGAAAGCAAAGGTAATTGTACGTTTTTACAAGTATTTAATTTATTACTACCATGATTGCGCCGGTAGAGGTATCATGTGATGTCTTTACTGGCAAATTATGGGAGTAATATATTATGTATTTGTGATAACGTACAACTGGCTTTCTTTACCTCAATTAAGTAAAATATTAAGAATTATTATGAATTAGTTATAGAAGTATATTATATCTTCTAACATTAGCTATGATATTAGATTAAAATACATTATATTATTTGCTTGGTAGACTGTTTAAATTATGAAAGTGATTTACAGAAACAGATTATATGGTTTATTTTATTTTCAACCCATAATTCAATTGAATAAAATTTGTTCTAAGTGATGCATTCTGTAGGGAATGTAGATACCTTTACAACTTATAAAATTCAAATTCTTTGAATACTACGAATGGAGTATGGAACAATTAAAATCACACCTATATTTCAACAACCAGAAAAACTACAATGGAATTAATTATAAATAGTTCATACTCCACAAGCAAAATTAAATATAATTATTATTGACCAACTAATAACTTGAAACCCGTCAGTTTTGTTAAATAGAATAATTCATTAAGACACCTCGCGCTTACCCTGAAGTAATACAGTTTTGAATTGTGTAAATTGAAAATATAATTGGCTAACAAAATGCCAACTCATAAAGATTATGACAGCTATCAGGGGAACAATGACCATTACCACCTTCGAGTCATGCAGCTAGCTCACCTGACGTTACCTAAACAAATACAAATCGCAAACGTGTATGTAAAAGGTAAAGCAACACATCGTGGTGAAGATTGAAGGTTTATGCTTGATATATCTAACAACACTTCTATACCTTTCTAGTAGATGCAATCGATGCTTGGGATGCAAGTGAGAACATTATTGTGCATAGGTTTGCATCTTACTTCCCACTGTGTAGTAATCAGATAAACCAACACTAATTACTGAGTGCCACTGTGACACAGAGTCCTGTAAAACGTTGCTTTTGTTACCTCTACCTTAAGTGTCATATCTAACTGACATAAGGGGCATAATGTCAGCAGTGATAACCTCATATATAAGATTTGAATAAAGAATGGAAGACATAGTGGTTTAATATCATTTAGAAATCCATATAAGAAGGTCAAGGTATCTAGCAGTTCTCGTAACCTCAATCAACTCTCCACCATGGCGAAAAATCAAGGCAACAACTTATGTACAAGGAACAATGGTAGAAGGTTGATATTGCTAAAGCCTGTAAAGTATACAATCAAGCCCAGCTGAGTTCAGACAAATAAAACATATTCCAGCTCATGTGGAAGAGACAAAGATTGTACAGAATACTTACTGTGTTCTTTACAAATAATCAGCTTCCCAAGCACGAAACATGAAGATGAAATTACTTTTTAATTAGGCCATTTTAACAAACAATTCATTCTAGCACTTCCATGAGATTATGCTTGCCATTGAAACTAAAAATGGCAATATTAGTTATTATGATAATAATGGAACACTACTCCATACAGCTGAAGTCCAAGACAAGGCTTCTATGTATAACTATATTAAACAAATGGACCATGGTGACGTGTAAAAGAGGCTCAGCTATAGACGACTTACCAAATGGCAAACAAATTCAAAATGTAGTTCCGACAAATTCCATTTCCCATCGACTTTATAAATAGGCGTGGTTGACATATTCAAACTTGTTTTGACATGACATACCCAAACCATTCCGTAATAAATAAGGACAGTGAATGTAAGATTACTATTATCATGTAGGGAATCTTTGCAATATTAAAAGCAGATATTTGGCTACACATTCTATTTACAAGACCCTAAATCTGGGCCTGTAAGATTATATCTCATTCGTGATACAGAGCTTAGACTAGGGAATCTCCAGAAGTTAGTTGTTGAAATAATTTTGTATAATGATCAGTGCTGGATTACACATGCTCGATAGGATTCATATCCAGCAATTGGTCTGACCAGTGGACAATGGTATTGACTTTACTTTCAAACCACTGTTTTCTGACTCGGGTTGAAAGAATAGGAGCCTTATCTTATGTGAAAATACATAGATAAAGTAAACAGGTTGGCTAAAGGAAATGATAACAATAACATAATATGTTAACTGTAACAATACCATACAATTTAACAAATACCAGGAAAAACAAGTAGGTTAGCCTAAGGAAACGATAAAAGTCCAACACTAAATCAACACAATATGTTAACCGCAACAATGCCATGCACTTTTAACAAATTGAAATCTCGCAACTGTTAGGTACTGAATTTCAAGTATTTTTTTTTCTTAGGTCGATAAATTTTAGATTTTAGGTTACATGCCTGCACATCTTAATGGTTTTCATCGAGAACGATCGATGGTTACATTTGTTTCTTTCGAGTTCACCTCAAAACTATCAGATGGCTACATTAGTTTCTACTTCACCTCAAAACTACCAGATGGCTACATTAGTTTCTACTTCACCTCAAAACTACCAGATGGCTACATTAGTTTCCACTTCACCTCAAAACTACCAGATGGCTACATTAGTTTCCACTTCACCTCAAAACTACCAGATGGCTACATTAGTTTCTACTTCACCTCAAAACTACCGTATCATTTCCGGTAAATGTCGAAAATCTTCAGATGAGATAAGAATCGTGCACGTGAACTGTATGAAATGACAAAACATACGAGTACTCTACCATAGTGTTAATTTAATCAGTTTATCTGATAGAAATTGGTGAATCTGCACGTAACTGCATGAATTTCGCTTTTAATGCATACATACACTAAACAACCGCGAATAATATATACGTCATTATTACTTTGCTTACCCTTGGTATGTAGGCTGTTCCTATTACAAACTTCTTTTCTAAATTATCTGCTTGGAGAGAAAAAAATGCATTCAAGTTGACTGAAAACATTACACCTAATGCTAACTCTACAATTTTAGCCTGGCATGACCTAGTGGTTTAGGCGTTCGACTCGCAATCTGAGGGTCGCGGGTTCGAATCCCCGTTCCACCAAACATGCTTGCCCTTTTAGTCGTGGGTGCATTATAATGTGACGGTCAATCCCACTATTCTTTAATAAAAGAGTAGCCCAAGAGTTGGCGGTGGTTGGTGATAACTAGCTGCCTTACCTCTAGTCTTACACTGCTAAATTAGGGACGGCTAGCGCAGATAGCCTTCGTGTAGCTTTGCACGAAATTTAAAACAAACCAAACTCTGCAATTTAGGTAATGGTATATTTATCCTTGATGATAACTAGTGCGAAAAATTTCAAAATAATATATGTAAGTTTTATTATATGGCGCTACCTTATTCAAGCCTTTCGAGTTTTACACATTTGGAACATGTCCAATGCATATATGTTTTCTACATAAAAAACTACACATGTAAAACTTAAGAATGTCAATAGTTTTTTTTTTAAGTAGTTGCTGATTTTGGTACTTAAACCAGATCTCTCTTTTTACTCTCCTTTATCATTCTGATGTTGATCTAAGTTCGTAAAGAATAACATAATGGTTTGTGTAATAGGTTTTAAGACTCAGGTGGAGACTTGCTGAGAAATATCAATCGATCAAGTACATTGTTTATCCGTATATCTTGAGCACGCTTGCCTGACGATAAAGGTCTTACTTTTCTGTATTAGTTTGAGTCATAGAAGTCTACATACGGCGAGATATAAAGTAAGAACTTGTAAATGTTGTTTTGTAACTAAATTTGTGTTTTATCATACATCTCGGCCAAAAACGTAATGACTTATAATGTTAAAATTCGCAGTACATTCTTTGCAGTAAGCACAGCATTTGGAGTTAAAACGCTGAATTATTTTAACTTGTAATTATAGTAAGGTAGAAGATGGTAACAAAACACTTAGACTTTGTTCTTAACGTGAGCAATTTAATTAGTAATAGCACTTATCACTTCTTGTTTCTTAGTGAACAGCCAAGAGAACTGAAGTAAACGACATCAACCATAATTGTACTTTTCTTATTTTACTCTAGAAATATTTATATTCACGGTTCATAAAATCATAAGCCCGTAACAAAAGTTAACAAAATCCTGAATGAAATGTTTCTATTTAACGAAATAAACGTCCAGAAAATGTGTGACACACCAAATAGTCTTCGACGGTTAACAAAAAATAACGTAAAGGTTTTCTCACTATTTCATGAAATTTTTGTGAATCGAAAATTCTAAAAATGAAACTTAATATAAAATGTAAGTATTCTACAACGATAATTAAAAACTTTTAAACAATATAAAAACATTAGGATCAGGATAATGGATAAAAACATCAGGATAATGGATAAAAACATCAGGATAATGGATAAAAACATCAGG
>NW_013667266.1:194966-210071 GCF_000517525.1 Limulus polyphemus | reverse complement strand
AGTAGTCCAAAAGTTTGTGGTGGACACTACTGGCTAACTACCTTCATTCTAGTCTATCAGTTTAAAATAATGGCGTTGTTATTGAAGATAGTAGTCCAAAAGTTTGTGGTGGACACTACTGGCTAACTACCTTCATTCTAGTCTATCAGTTTAAAATAATGGCGTTGTTATTGAAGATAGTAAAAATTGTCGAGTGTATGAGCCTGTTGTTTTTTCACAGTCTCACAGTTTTCATCTTTATACAATAAATTATTGAATAAATATTCTATTGTATTTTGATACTTGAGACTCAAAATATATAAATCTTCGTTGTGAACTAATATCGGGCCTAGGAAGCGGAGTGGCACATTTAGCTACAAATTATGTATTAAAACTCGCTTCTTTTAATTCAATGCACTATGTTGTGTGTGTGTTTGTGCAGTATTTGTAATTAAACTGCCTCAAGACTTAATCTTACAGCCTTTAATTTTCAAACATTTTCTGGGGGCATGCCCCCAGACTCTCATAGGAATGGCATGCTTTCCACACATCATGTGTTAAATGTTTATCTGTGGCAATGGCCTGACCATTCAAACTATGCTTTCTACTGCAATTGTTATATATTGTTTTTTTTTTAACATTTGTGTTATTTAAGATTTACACAATTTATGTTTGATATATATATATATATGTATATTATTTTATTCTCTCAATTATAAATGGCCAAATTGGAATCGGAGTTTAAGTTAAAATGTATAAGAAGCAAAAACAATGAAGTACAAAGATGTGAAAACAAAATATACATCAGGCTGTTTCCCAAACGTCAAGTTACATAACATTTATGTTTGCTCGTTTATAATTAAGCACAAAACTACACAATGGGCTATCTGTGCTCTGTCCACCAGGGGTATCGAAACCCGGATTCTAGCAGACATACCGCTGTGCCACTGGGGAACATTTATGTGAATAGTTATCCTTTTCATTGATTTACTGAGACTTATGACAGTAGGTGTAGCTCGTGTTAATTACACAAAAATGTTTCAATTTAAGTATAATGTGAGAGTTATGATTTAGATAGCTTATGTAGCACGAGAGTGGAATTTAGTTATTTTTATAAGTGATAGTTTATCGCAGGTTTGTTTACATAACTGTTTTTGAATCATATGTTGTGTAGTTCAATAGTTGCGAGTTGGTGATTGTTATATTATTGCATCATGTTGCTAGAGCCTTTTGAGTTTTCTCGTTGTTTTAATGTAGTATTATTACATCATCATATCTAGCAGGTGTGTAACGTTCCAGTCCTCTGTTTGGTATGAATATGCGTCGAAAATTTAGTTCGAGACAGATATTAATAGATCTATACTGATTGTGAATTTAGTGATAAAGAGTGTATAGTGGCGATTTTCAAAGAAAAATTATCACACATTGTGTTGTAATAACAGAGTAGAGAATAATAATTTGTCTTGTCAATTCTGTTCTAAACCAATTGAACCAGACTCTGACTTTGACAAAAAAAAGAGACATCTGTGATAACGAACAGGGTAACGAACATTTGTATAAATGTTTAACTTGTTTTAAATATATTATTTTAAAACAAGTGGACTATGTATTGTTTGTTTATTGTTGAAATTTGTCGCCAACAAGTTACAGACACCTACTGTAAAGTATCCGGCCATACATAAAAACTAGACAGCTCGCGACAATGGTATTCTACTAAACATGATATAGAATTTGAGCAAATATGCCTCAGATTTCAGCACATATCACCACATAGTAAACATATCCTAAATTTAGCTACAAAGTTAGATTGCCTCAAATCTTTTAGCAATGATAGAATATTGTTTGTTTGTAGTTAAACAAAAAGCTACGTAATGGGCTATCTGTGCTGTGCCAACCACAGGTATCGAAACCCGAATTCTTAGCATATAAGTCCACAGACTTGCCACTAAGCCACGGGAGGGCTTGAAAGAGTACGCAAATGTACTTATAAGTAAACTTTACGTCAACAAGTTTGTTGAGATATGTGCTTAAAAAGCCTTACAAAAACTTTAAAGCGTGTTTCGGACGTGCTTTCCATATAAACACAAAAATATGCATTTATACATTACATAAACTGCCAGATCTTTAATTAAAAGAGGGTTTCTTTTCTCAAAAAGGTCCCCAATTCCCTGTACGTTTTGATTAAAATGAATATTCCTTTCATCGCATCCTTTTTTTTTCTTTAAAAAAGAAGACAAACAAAAGCAGAAACAAAAATACTTAATATAGTCGGTTTAGGCCGCTTCTATACATACAACACCATTGATCAATATATCCACTAATGTTTCTACATGCATCACCTACGTATTGAGAGCATGATGTTGTTTCAATAATTAAAAAATTAATAATTCTCAATTCAAGTGTCATGAATATGTCTGAAATCAGACTGCAATGCGATGCATAGTAAATACAATAAGTATATTGTAATGTAGACTATTCTACAAAGCTGCTACAAAATTAGAATCAATCTAAACTTTTGGCCATAATATAACACTTCTATTCTCAGAATCACACTAAAAATCTCCTCTTAACTCCTCCCACTTACTGAATAGCTTTTTTAGCTAACTAGAGATTTGTGTAAAGAGATAATTATTTATAATCATTTCTCTTCAGGCACATTGTACTAATGTGTTGAGAGCAAAAAACAAAAAGAATGTTGTTTGGCACAATGAAATATAAAATCTTTGTTAGATATTTCAGACGACCCACTGTCCCAGACTTTAGTAGTGGTTAACATTAAATATAAATTTTCGTTTTTTGGTTGATTCTCTAGCTATTTGATATAGAAAATCATCTTGATTAAGACCGAGAAAACTCCCTCCTTCACAACTTGACTCCGTACAATCCCAATCAATATGTCTAAAAGTAAACATATTGTATTACCTCATTATACAATTTCCCATCTGTTTCATCAGGTAGACTGTAATATTGGTCAATTAAAAAATGACTTTCTACCCTGAAACCCCTGTCTGTAACCATGTAGTTTTAAACTCCTGACTACAATTTTGTACGTATTCATTCACAACAGCCCCCTCCCCAGTGGCACAGCGGTGTGGCTGCGGACTTACAACGCTAGAAACCGGATTTCGACACCTATGGCATGCATAGCACATTGTGTAGATTTGTAGAATCTAACCAAATTTCTGTAATTTTCGTTATATCATTGTATTCCATTTCAAATTGATTCCTGAACTCATGTATTTTTATCCTGATATTCTTAAGATTAAAATAACAGCAACTGAAAAACATAACTTTAAATACTATTCAACTCCTTGTGCTTTAATTTAAATACTATTTAACTCCCTGTGCTTTAACTTTAAATACTATTTAACTCCCTGTGCTTTAACTTTAAATACTATTTAACTCCTTGTGCTTTAACTTTAAATACCATTTAACTCCCTGTGCTTTAACTTTAAAAACCATTTAACTCCCTATGCTTTAACTTTAAATACTATTTAACGTATTGTGCTTTAACTTTAAATACCATTTAACTCCCTGTGCTTTAACTTTAAATACTATTTAACTCCTTGTGCTTTAACTTTAAATACCATTTAACTCCCTGTGCTTTAACTTTAAATACTATCTAACTCCCTGTGCTTTAACTTTCAATACCATTTAACTCCTTGTGCTTTAACTTTCAATACCATTTAATTCCTGGTGCTTTAACTTTAAATACTATTTAACTTCCTTGTGCTTTAACTTTAAATACTATTTAACTCCTTGTGCTTTAACTTTAAATACCATTTAACTTCTTGTGCTTTAACTTTAAATACCATTTAACTTCTGTGCTTTAACTTTAAATACTATTTAACTCCTTGTGCTTTAACTTTAAATACTATTTAATTCCTTGTGTTTAACTTTAAATACTATTTAACTTATTGTGCTTTAACTCTAAATACCATTTAATTCCTTGTGCTTTAACTTTAAATACTATTTAATTCCTTGTGCTTTAACTTTAAATACTATTTAATTCCTTATGCTTTAACTTTAAATACTATTTAACTTATTGTGTTTTAACTTTAAATACTATTTAATTCCTTGTGCTTTAACTTTAAATACCATTTAATTCCTTGTGCTTTAACTTTAAATACTATTTAATTCCTTGTGCTTTAACTTTAAATACCATTTAACTTATTGTGTTTTAACTTTAAATACTATTTAACTTATTGTGTTTTAACTTTAAATACTATTTAACTTATTGTGTTTTAACTTTAAATACTATTTAATTCCTTGTGCTATATATATCTTTTCCCAGTCTTTTCGTTGCCCATACTATCCTGTTCATTTGTTTATTCCCAATTTCCCGAGCCTCATCATCACTATTTAAGTTTTCTTTAAAATAATTTTAATTTTACGCTAATTGTTATTACAGAGCGCTTAATGATGAATTGATAAATTTATATTTCATTTTAGGAGATTTAATGATGC
This sequence comes from Limulus polyphemus, assembly GCF_000517525.1. Taxonomy (NCBI): domain Eukaryota; kingdom Metazoa; phylum Arthropoda; class Merostomata; order Xiphosura; family Limulidae; genus Limulus; species Limulus polyphemus. The sequence continues at coordinate 205,625 of NW_013667266.1, read as the reverse complement.
AGTGTCTAAATGCTGGTGTAACTTCACAGTTTTGAGATGAAACAGACGTTATTGGACCGACTCTTTATCTGTAATCCTATATATAATTCTGTAGATTATAATTCGAGATTTACTACATGTATTTTCCCGAAATTTGCAGGCATTTGATAAACATTATAAAACCGCAATACACAACAAGTTTGTTTTTAGCCACGGATAAGCAACCCATAGAACGGCTCTGAGTACAAAAAAAAACAAAAAAAAACGTAATAAACAATACTTAGGTCCCGGTTTTAATCTAAATACTTCCTAATTTTTTGCCAATGTTGGTTTTTAGCCCGGCGGCTCATAGAATGGCTCTGAGTTTTTAGCTCATAACTCCGTCATCTCTTGACCGATCTGAGATCTAATTACAATTTTTCAACTCAGAAGGTCAAACTATTTCGATTGATGTATTTTACCACGCCCATCTTCTCATAGATTAATTTATTCTACTCCTGCCTAAAATAATTTCAACTTGAGGGTAGGCTGGTAGAGCTCCTGATGAGTAATAAAATCGAATCGGGTTTACGCGCGTCCCATGCTTGGTATTGCTTGCGCACAAAAATATTGTTACGACAGCGGAAGTCAAGTGACGCTAGTAACACGTCATGATATTCTCGAATGTTCGTGAATGCTTGAGTTTTTACTAGATGTGCGGTATTCTTGTATATAATACCGCCAAGAAGTGACGGCAACAATGTAATTGAATTACAGACAGAGATAGAGACGACAATTGAGTCAAACGCGTGAATCATTCATTCGTTGTGATTTATAGCGTTTGTTTAAGTTATAGCGTGACTGTGGAAATTAAGTGTATTGCAAAGTTGTATTGAGAAAGAATAAACCGGTTTTATTTAAGAAAGGACTTGTATCGCTAAAGTTTCTTTGGAAAGAATTTTTACGGAAAATTAACAAACGAACACAGAGGCGTAACAGTATAGTTGATACAAATGAAAAGAAAGGTGTCATACATTAATTTACTCTAATACTGCCTAAAGGAATTTCAAATGCCACGACTATTAAGGATTCCCTCTTGTTTAATAAAGCATTTTTTCTAAAGATTTGTCTGTCAATTTACAGAGCGAATATGAGGGAAAGATGATTTTCATGCTAACATACTTCTTGTCATCATACAGTTTCAAATGAAATATCCTCTAGAACCTCCTGAACGAATATTAAACGTGTTCTTAATAAAACTTGATATTTGATCGCGTGTTCTCTTTACGAAAATCATCATTTTGCAGCGAAATGAATATTTTAAAATTTATGAAATAAAATGAGCAATAATATTTTTTTTTGTTTTCGTTGAATGCGTAATTTATTTCAATATTTCGAATTAATTATCTTCAGAATTTCAGCTATTACTATTTTCAAATACGTTTTCTTTCATTCTTATGGTTTAATTGCTTTTACTTTGGAACACAGGAGTGGTTTTCTCCTCCGTCCAAAGCAATAAATCACAGAGGGAGACCATCATATGTCTCACGTAAACAGGACGTGATCTGGGTGTAAAAGAAGCCTAATTTTTGTTCTCGTAAATTCAGGTCTTCATAAGATAATTCATATAGCTTACAAGTATGTTATTTAGAGCACAAAATATACCAGTCACTAGAATAGTATGTCTCAAAACTACTATAATGTATCTTTCTTTTTATGTAAGCTATATGTAGTTTTAAAAATATATTTTAACGTTTAAGTAAGATTATATAGATCGGAAACGAAGAAACTACGGCATACTATAATCTTATGGCCTCCAAAATTCAAATATCTGTAATGAGTTTATATTGGAAACAATCAAAGGATTTTATTAAACTATAAGTTTCTGAAATTGAGAAATAACAGTTTATCCTTTTGTAATGTTTTAGTAAGTAAACATTAGGATAAATTTGAAACTGCTGTTTATCGAAAACAATTTCGGTAAAGATGTCATCACACAAAATCATGTTATATTAGTACTCAAAAACCATTGTCTTTTATTCTTATATGCAAGGATATTTAAAATTATCTTGCACACAGGAGATATTAATCAAATATAGTGCAGTAGAAAGATATTTTAATCCTGATATTATTGACAGAGATATCAAGAGATTAAAAAAAAAGAAGGATAAAATATTACGATAAATTCACTCATTTAACAAATTAAGAAATAAGGGCTTGTGTTATAATTTATAGGTCGTTTATCTTGTCAAATAACACAACAATTTAGAAAATAGTAACAAAATATCTTTCAGATATATAGACTGGTGAAGTTTATCAAGATTCTTAATATAGCTAAAATATATTGATTGGAGAGAACTGGTGTGCATACGAGTTTGGTTTGTTATCAATTTCGCGCAAATTGACACAATGGCTATTTGCGCTAGTCGTCCCTAATTTAACATTTTTAAGACTAGAGGCAACTAGTCGACATCACCCACTGCCAGCTATTTGGTTACTCATTTACCAACGAATAGTGAGACTGCCCGTCACATTATAACGCCCCCACGGCTGAAAGAGTGAACACGTTTATTTGGTGGTTCAAACCCACGACCTACAGACTGAGAGTCGAGCGCCCTAACCACCTGGCCATGCCAGACTGCACGTACAAGAAATTTAAAGTACTATATAAATGAACACAAAATAATATTAAATATTAAAACAAAAACCCCCATCTTTAGCTAAACATACTAATCAAACTAACCATATGAGTCAATGGGGGAAAAATGTAATTTTGGTACAACCAACAGACAACTATTAATGGTAATTACATTCATGAAGCTATTAAAATAACCAAATGTAATAAAAAATAATTTTTATGTCTTAAATAAGGGTAAATAACAAGAGGGGCATGCTGTTAATAGACAACGTAACATTAGTTAAGTTAAATTTAAACGTAAATTAGAATATGTGGTTCTTAACTAAAACGTAGATAGGTCTTAACTCTTGAAAACATTACACTCCTGATGGTAACAATTTGTTTGTTTGTAACTAATTACAAAGCTATCTGACCACCACGGGTATCGAAACCCGGATTCTGGCGTTGTAATTCCGAAGACATACCGCTGTGTCACTGGGGTCTGGCTGATGATAACAAACTAAAATATTGAGGATAGAAGTGTTATATTATGGAGATAAGTTTAGATTGATTCTGAGGATAGAAGTGTTATATTATGGCCATAAATGTCTCATCATTGTTTAAGTTTTCTCCTTTCGATCGACAAAAATTGATAAATGTGAAAAGATGACGTTGTAGATTTCTTTCAGCTACGCAGATGCCACCAATCGGTCCTGGCTTGAACTAACAAATAACATGAGTGTTCTGGCTCATGATTAATTCCCGCAATTCCTTCATCTTGAAGTTTAAATACAAAATGAGCATATAGTTATTTACTGCTCCGTAGAAACGATGATAATGGAGACGATTTAAAAGAACGTGTTGCCAAAACATTCATTCCATGGAAGAATCAAATAAGAAAAGATGTTAAATAGATATCTTAATGTGTAATTCATTCACTTGGCTTCAATCAATGAGTGACATTTCAAAAAATTCGATTGACTCATACAGAAACCTTTAACTATTTATTATCAGTTAACGCCTGAAACACCATACGACGAATGAATTATTATTTTTTTCAGACGTCACCGAGTTTCAAAAACTAAAGTTAAATAAATTAGCAAAAAAACTGTATATATCACTCCCTATAAAATGTTAAGCCGTACATTACAAAAATATAATTCCCATGATAGTTGAACTGTTTTTCTTGTCACGGTCATTGTATTTTCAAAATAAGTTGTTAATTCAGATTCTAAATAAAGAAGAGTATGCTTAACAATACGTTGTTCCTTATACAAAATTTGGTAATAACGACATTCAATTGATGCTGTTTTTATTTTGTATTGTTATCTTGAAATCACAGTAAGCAAAACTACTTTTTTTGGTTTGGTTTGGTGAAATATATTAAAGTCAAAAGGAACAAAGAATATATCTTTTTCTGAAGTTAACAGTATCGAGTTTCTAGAGGTAATGTGTTCTTGACGAAAGAAATTAACTGAATATATTACCTACCCTTTTAGGCCTAACCAGCTTAACGTGAAATTAAAACATAAATCCAAATTCACCCTCAATAAAAAGAAGAAAAAAAAACAGAAATGTAGCAAGGATTATAAGCGTCTAAGTTATCAAAACGATTACTATATATTTTGCTGATCACGCTAGCGGTACGGATTATGACATTTTTATGTTGAGGTTAAAACGAAATATGAAGAACTTAGTTTCATCCAAAGTTTCTTTAAAGTAGTTTGAACAATCATATCTCTAAAAATATAAGATAGAGAGAAGCTTTGTCCCTCATGTTTTTTATCTTTAGTTATACAAGCGGAATACGATTTAACATAATATTATATACGAATAAGAAAGAACCATTTGGTCCATTAAGGAAGTACCTGCACATCCAAACTTGAGAAAATGTAAAATCTTTAACATACAATATAATTTTCATGATTTTATAAATACCCCTTTAAAACTCTGTAAAATGTTGACTTCCACTAATGTTGCTAGCAACTCATTTAACGGGTTAATCACTCTGTTTTTTTAAAAAAAGAAGACTGTCTTAGTTGGAGCTTAGCCTGTTTTTTTCTGAATCCTAAACTACTGTCTTCGCATCCTATTCTCTTCAGAAAGTAGCAAAAAGAAATCAAAATATTTTATCCTGTTGATTCCACGAATAATCTTCTAAAATGCAACAAGACCACCTCTTACCCGTCTTTTTTCAAATTAAAGTATCTCTATATATATGACCTAAATCTAATTATCATAAAATCGTATTACCAGTTAGTTTATATATATATTGTTTCGGATGCTAATCTGCAGCCACCTTCAGTGAAGTCACGTAAACGATATGACTGTATGTGGTAGGAACCAAGATTCGAACCTGGATCGTATAAGGCAGAAACGATGTCCACTCGTCCGTGCACTCAACCCATTAGGCCTTGAATTAACCATCTGTATTGTTTGAGCGAATCATCCAGGTTTTGCTGACTTCAGTGCTAAGTTGACTAAGTGTGTGATCGATATACTGACGTGCACTCAACCCATTAGGCCTTGAATTAACCATCTGTATTGTTTCAGCGAATCATCCAGATTTTGCTGACTTCAGTGCTAAGTTGACTAAGTGTGTGATCGATATACTGACGTGCACTCAACCCATTAGGCCTTGAATTAACCATCTGTATTGTTTGGGATAATGGATAAAACATCAGGATAATGGATAAAAATATCAGGATAATGGATAATGGATAAAAACATCGGGATAATGGATAAAACATCAGGATAATGGATAAAAATATCAGGATAATGGATAATGGATAAAAACATCAGGATAATGGATAATGGATAAAAACATCGGGATAATGGATAATGGATAAAAACATCAGGATAATGGATAGTGGATAAAAACATCGGGATAATGGATAAATAATTTCTTCTTCTTCTATAGCTTTTCCCGTATTTATACGGGGTCGCTATTTTTGACAGCACAATGGATAAATGTTCTGTCATTTTTTGGTTTTGGCAGGGTTTTTACGGCCGGATGCCCTTCCTGACGCCAATCATCCCCATTTATCCGGGCTTTGGACCGGCACCGAGTTGTGCTGGCTTGCACCCCCAGTGGCTGGGTTAATGGATAAATAATTTACAAATAAGATTTCCCTTAAAAATTTGAATAGTTAATTATTTTAATTATAAATAGAAAACAAAGAGAACATAAAATATTTTATAGGTGTTTGTCAATGTTGGGTTATCTTTATTTTAGCACTATAACATAATTATGGTTCTAGAAAATTATAACAAAGATTACGCACTTAACAATGCATAAAATACTCCCTAAAGGCAAAAATGTATGAATATATAACATCATAAACAATTGTTAAGCATAAGAGAAATTTAATCATAGGTAGAGTGACACTCAAAATGGAGATATATCGGAAGAAATATACCTATAAATGTCAACAAAAGCGTGGTGAGTATAGAATGAGTATAAAGACAGTTAATCAACAAAGTAAAATATATTTTTATTTAGTGCAGAAGCAAATGAAGTGTGTTAACAGTTCCTCATTCTTTCCTTCGTTAATTATTGGGTTTATTATTTTTTACCACTGAGTATCAAATACACCTATTCTTAAAATAGAACCATAATAAATTACGTATTGAAATCAAACAAAAGAAAGTAATTAAACAAGTATTTATCTCTACATATTTCATCGATCACTAAAGCTTCCTTAAAATTATTGGCTGCTCGACATATGTGAAGTAAAAGCATAAATAAATATATAAAGCTCTTCCAAACATGTCAAGCTGTTTAATAAACTGGGGCTATGATACGACTATACAATATATCAAATAACCTATCTTCCAGCATTATGAAATGTATGTTTTGTACGTATTCATGTATTTGTCCTGTATTACTTTTTTTCTTCTCTTGCTTTATAAACCTTTTATTTCAGGTACAATACAAATAAGGTTTAGTTGTATACAATGTTCACAATAAACAATAATAATTTATACACTACTAACAAGCTTTAGGCACTTCTGATAGATGAAATTAGAGTTTTAAAAAACATTTTCTTTCAGGGACAATACGAGCAGCTGAAATAAGTATTTTATTATTTCTGTTTTCTAAGCGATTATCTTTAGTATCATCATATAATCATAGTCATTAACTTAAGTTAAACGATTTACGTAAAAGGTAATGATTTCTTTGACGATCTTAATGACTCTGTTAGGAGATTCAAACTACTGCAGGCAAAGGAACTGCTAGATCTAACCAAGACGAATAAATGGTACAGCGACACAATGATGGTGGGAACAATCAAATGTTTATCATCTTTGATTTGTGATACCTTTTTGTACGTAATTTTTATTAATTCTTATAATAAGAATACTTGTACTGGAGTGTGTGAAAGTAGTCTATTTAATCAGCGTTTTTCTTTATGCAGAACCTTATAATACATAATATAATACAGTTTTCTAAATTACGATGATAAAGTTTGAACTTTAGGGTCTTTGATCTGACCCGCTTAGCCGTGGTTGAAGACAAAAAATGCAATAGTTCTCAATTCGAAGAATAATATTTATTTGTCATTATCGTTTTATGAATAATTAAAATATCACCTTTATTTACAACATGTTTCACAAGATAAGCAATAAAAATATCACCTTTATTTACAGCATGTTTCACATGATAAGCAGTAAAAAACATCACCTTTATTTACAACATGTTTCACAAGATAAGCAGTAAAAAATATCACTTTTATTTACAACATGTTTCACAAGATAAGCAATGAAAATGTGAATATTTAAAGAAATGTGAAAGTATTATTATTAAGTGAAAGCTAAACAATGGGCTAGCTGTGTTGTGACAAACGTGAGTATCGAAACCTGATTTTCGGCGTTCTAATCTCTCAGATTTACAGTTGGGCCACAGGGGGTGGAGGGGGATATCAATGCTTTAAGGCTTTCATGCCTGACATCATTGGTTTTGCTATTAGTTAAAACGTGAGAACGACATTGTCATTCATTTGTAATCTCTTATCAGCACTGATTACGAGTACGCTGTGTCCAATCTGTCTCCAGCTCTAATTGGGATATAAGACGCTAGTATGTTTTAAATGGTGCTTACAAAACTCAATTGTTAAAATTTATAACTTACTTTACTTTCTAATTTAAACAAAATACACCGAAGGACGTAGACGTACATTGATATTTTTAAAGGGTATAATGTTTAAGACTACACAGTAGTTGTAAGTTAAGTAACATATGACAGTTACCATACAAAATACACGATCAAGGTTAGTTACACATCTGCCTGTGAGAAAACATATCCTTTCTTCTAGAGGATTTAATAACAAAATTACAACTAACCTGATGATTTAATACGTTCTAAAATTAAATGTTTTAGTTCTCTTGAGTGTTATCATCTTATGATATTATGTACTTCTAATCAGTTTGTTATACAACATTGACTTCATTAACGTATGTTACCTTTAGTTCTTATTTATAAGGTAAGCTTACTTTTTATAATAATTTACGATAATGAAATTATATACTTCTCTAACAGCAAAAATCAAATCACTAATTTAACATACAACTTTTGTAAACTAATGGTTTAATGGCTAAACATATCTTGAATCTATCTTTTCTACGCTCCTATGCACTAGAATTTCAAATAAAAGTGTACTTTGAAAAATAACGAGAACAAGTGACAGAACCTTACTATTGGTTACTGTGACGGACCATAGACTGAAAACGATAACATGGAAACTGATTAGGCCTACATAAAATGAAAGACAACTGCTCTATGCAATAAAATTCAAAATTTCTATCATAAACCCACATTCTCAGGATTAAGTACAAACTTTAACAGCTTTACGTCGCTAAACTACGAAAAAAAAACTTAATCAACATTTTATTGCATAGAGCATTTCAGTAATCAAGTATACACAAGCTGTGTTTAAATGACGTTGAACATATAAAAATTATATTGATAAACAAGTTTCACCATAAATAAAGGCGAAGAAGAACGCTAACGTCTCTACGAAATATTCTATGGACGAATATGAGAAGGCACTTTATATGACCTTTCCCTTCACAGTCATTCAGGATTGAAGATCAGTCGACAAATAATAAAACTACTTAAAAAGGCCTTCCCGAAAATTAAACTAAGGATTTTATTCAAACCAAGTAAGAAGATAAAAAACAAACTATTTTACTTTCAAGGATAAGACTGTTATAACAAATAGATCAAAGTTCGTTTATATATACCAGGATTCTGAATATAAGAACATCTACAAATGACACGCCATTTTCAAGAACACATAAAAGAACACGTTGGTTCCAAAACCATTAATAGTTCGATCATGTCTCACTCTTAGAAAGCACGTGTAAAAAACCGACAACAAATAGAACCACAAACTAAAGAAAGTTTACTTATCAAGAAAATAAAACACATATTGAATGGAAATGACAGTTCAACAAGCCTAGTGTGCGAATTACGAATCCTGCGTAAACGAATACATTAAACATTATTTTTTGTACGTGTACACAAACATAGCAGAAATCATTCTATATTTTGATAGTTCATACCTGCTTTAACTCATACGTTGAAATTTATGTTGTATTACACTATGAAGTACAGATGTAATAGCTGATGTGCATGGTAGTACGCTATGGCAACATCATTGACATTCTTTGCGGTACTAACGCAGGGTTTTATTAGATATTTGTTATTGCTTTATACTACACGTAAATTTATGATACAGCCTAAAAAAAGACGAAACTTTTGTTACAGGCTTTTAGCTGTATAGCGTTTTGGAGTAAGCACTAAAACGTTTTATAAAATCATACAATCCTTTAATAGAACAACAATAAACATATTCTCGATTTCATGACAAATAATATTTTTCTTTTTTCCACAGATCAGAAAGACATGGAAAGATTGTTTACCAAGAGATACTTAGAAACCGTTGGAAATAAAAGGTATAGCAGTCGTTGTCATAATTAAAAGTCTATACGGTCACTTAGTCTGAGTACAAATTGGTAACTGAGAAACACTGCGTGTATGTAATCTCTACATGAAATATTCTGGAAATAACGTCCTTAAAACATCCACCCGTTCTAACTCAGACTTTGGCTCAGGATTTAAAGAGACATTCGTAGTATGTTACAGAGAATATTCTGGAATTCATGAACCACCTGAACAACCAACATCCTGCGATATAATCTACAACGGAAATAGAAAATATACCAAGATCCCATTTCATGATGTGATAGTTACCAAGACAGAGGAATGTAGAGAAAATCCATCAATACTGTTAAATACTTTGACTAGTGATCAAACCGTCCCAGTAGACTAAAGTCGGTCGTTATATTTGGTCTAATTTATAGAATGATAAGATTTGCAATGCAGAAGGTTCTAAGAAGGAGGAAAAAAAACCAAAAACATCATAAAATTCACCTTGGCAACGTAGCTTCTGAACAACCTGACAACGAAGAAAATAAAAACAAGAATAAGCAGGATAAAATTGAAAAACCTTAGCCATGTTCATCGTATTCAAGATACAAACAGTATAAAGTCAAAACAGCAGTTGTAGTATATATCAAACCTCATAAGATCCAACAGACATTATCATTATATACAATAGCCCTTGTGAATTTGTGTTAATAGAAATTATAAAAACACTAAAATTCAGGCGCACAATATGCATATAAGAAAACTATGTAGTATTAATCTATTTACAATAGTTTATCATGCCAGAGAAGAAGGTCATATAGTAATCATACACGAGAAAAATTATAACGAAATATAAGCCTTCCGTATATCGATCACACACTTAGTCAACTTAGCACTGAAGTCAGCAAAACCTGGATGATTCGCTATATCCTGATGTTTTATCCATTATCCATATCCTGATGTCAGGATAATGGATAATGGATAAAAATGGATAATGGATAAAAACAGGATAAAAACATCAGGATAGTTATCCATTATCCTGATGTTCTTATCCATTATCCATATCCTGATGTTTTTATCCATTATCCATATCCTGATGTTTTTATCCATTATCCTGATGTTTTTATCCATTATCCTGATGTTTTTATCGATT
>NW_013667266.1:183281-194077 GCF_000517525.1 Limulus polyphemus | reverse complement strand
GTGTCCACCACAAACTTTTGGACTACTATCTTCAATAACAACGCCATTATTTTAAACTGATAGACTAGAATGAAGGTAGTTAGCCAGTAGTGTCCACCACAAACTTTTCGACTACTCTAATTGAATAGTGGGTTTTGATCATCAGCATTATAACGCAGCTGACAAGTGAGGAGCAAGATTTTGCAGCAACGGGACGCAAACCATAAACCGTCAGGTCCAAAACCCGGCTCGCTAACTACTAAGTCATACCCAATTAAGTACTATATTTGTAAAAGTCGTGTATCTTTAACATTTGCTTGATTAACTTCTATAAATACATCTTCCTACTTGCGTTTTACCCCCTGTAAACACAATTTCATATATACATAACGCTCTACACAGAACATTCCTGATTCATAAAACATACAGTCAATTCAAAATATTCGAACGATGAACTTTTTTTTGTTTTGTTTTTAAGTACAGAGTAAAAAAAACTTGATTCTGACACCGTCAACTGTCTCAAATAGACACTATTCATGTTTCGCCATACAGTGTGAAATCAAAACCATTGCAAATCGTTTATTTGTATTCAAGCACAAAACAGCACAGTGGGTTATCTGTGCTATACCCAGCATAACGTTATAAGTTTTCACTGTGTAGTGCATGTATACCAAAACATTTTTAGTCATGTAACCAAATACTATTACTTAATTTACATACTGAACTTAAAGATCATGCCATCTGCATACTTTCAGACTTACCAACTATTTATCCTTATTCAAGGCATGATGATTATTTTTAGTGCGTGTCATTATTTCTATAGTTTGTCTAAAGTCTAAACCATTATATATTTCGGTTTAGCCAAAATATGGCCGGTATGACTTACTGTTCAGTTACTGAGTTTTCAATTTGTTATTCTTAACATTTATCTTCTGTTCGGTTATTCTAAGTTTTAAATTTCATTTTATAAACACCCGTTTTTTTCCATTACATGAATTACATATTTCATGTTATCAAATATTGACTGATTTGTTTCAAATGTTTATAAATCGAAATACGAATTTTATTTTGTCTTTTAAAAAAAAATGACATCATAAACCTTCGATATACAGTAAAAATAACATTTCCATCCATTGTATCTGTTTTATCAATAGCTTTGGTATATATGGTTTCCACTGTTTCTGGTTATAAACTCGTATGAAACTCGTAAATTGTGTACTTAAAAATGTTGACTTTTTTAGTCTTTTGATATACAGTAAAAATAACATTTTCATTGTATCTGTTTTATCAATAGCTTTGGTATATATAGTTTCCACTGTTTCTGGTTATAAACTCGTATGAAACTCGTAAATTGTGTACTTAAAAATGTTGACTTTTTTAGTCTTTTGATATACAGTAAAAATAACATTTCCATCCATTGTATCTGTTTTATCAATAACTTTGGTATATATGGTTTCCACTGTTTCTGGTTATAAACTCGTGTGAATAAAGTTTGTAAATTGTGTACTTAAAAATGTTGACTTTTTTAGTCGTTTGATATACAGTAACCAGTATAAAAAGCCTAAATAGAATACATAGTTTGAATATAATGATGTATGATATAATGATAAATATACAAGAAATGAAATCTAGAAATGACATGCATCAAAAGATATATCAGTCAACCAGATGCAAAAGATTATTCGTTGGAATAGGCCATAATAGTATTTGGTTTTCTTACCCTCTTGTTTATATGGCCATTGGATTTTCTTTGTGGCAGTTACTCTCTCAACAAAACATCCTTTCTTATGAAACATTCTAGTTTCCTTTAATTACACCAATTATTAAACCAGGAGTGGTTTTCACGCATGCATGCACACATTCATTATAGATAACATAACTTAAGTGTAATCTAGCTCTCCTCAAGATATTTTCCACTCAGCTAATATTATACCAGCTTCTGTTGTGAATGGGCGAACTGCTTGAAATGTCGAACTTAAATATCATATTAACATTCATAATTAGATTAATTGTATATTTCTTCACGCTTCTGGCCTAATAAATTAACAGATTTATCCATTAGCTTGGGAGATTTTAAACACATGTCTTGTAACGATTACTGTGAGAAAGAAACCAGTCACTAAAGCTGTTCTTTAAACGTTATCATGCGAGAATGAAACCAAGTAGAACTTCAAGCAATTAAATACAAGTAGGAATAGTTAAGCTGAAATTACTTAATACGATGACTTATTTGAAACTATCTAGAAATTAGACAACTTATAGCAAAAAGGACAGGATCTGCGCGATTTTTCAGAAGAGACACTTGCATTTCACAGCTTCTTAATCAAGAAGTGATTCATTTTACTTGAGAAAATGCAGTTACGATATCACGAAAAGAGAAAAGGAAAACAAATCATACTTCCAGCTTAACTCAAGATTATAATATCAGTCATTGCAAACTTTTAAACTCACGTGTGAGTTTTGTTTTCACGAATGAGGCATATTAAAATCAAAAGAACAGTAAAACAGGAACAGTGTACAGATTTACATAATGTGCTGCAGTTTAAAGCATTGTTATTGTTATTGAGTCCCAAAGGTAGCAATGTAGGCTAATCTTAAACATACATATTTAATAAAACGCTTTAAAAAATCAAACTCAACGAAGATGAGTAAATACATCTATAAATATAATGAATAGTTTAAGTAGTACATAATTTTATCAGAAGGGCTCATCAATGGGCTTGAAAACTTGTTTAAGTAAATATAAGAGTGTAATTTATTGAATTAATTGCACATTCTCAAAGAGCAGTAGAACACTTAAATCAACATATGACTGTACTACGCTGGGTTTTTTTCCTTACATATATTTCCGTATTTTCAGTGAATCAGACATTCAAAATCAAATTAATAAAATCGACTGATGAGTAATTACTAGAAAATAATAGAATCAAATTCATTCGCGGAGGTTGATTGAGTGAAAGTAAAAAAAATATATATATCAGGTGGTAAATATTAAATAATATTCATTTTGATTCTTCAAATACTTTAGAATAAGGAGGATATATGGCTTATCATATATATGGCTTACTTTTAGTATGGAAAAAATATAAAAATTATTAGCTATAGAAAATAAATGTTCTCACTGGAATCAAACCTTACTAGTGCCGTTACAATTTTTATCGTAGTAGTAACATGATTTCATAATATCTAACCATCAACAAGTTACGATACTTAACATGTTAAAATACTCAAACGATGAACGTTGTATAATACACGTTTAAAACCTATATTTAAAACCGATCAATGGTCGTAGAATACACTCTACATGTTTCGACGTCATTCTCAAGAGTGTGAAAAACAAATCTGTGCAACCATTCACCCACATATAAGATTAAATTATTTTAGTGTGTTATATTATTTATATGGATTCTCTAATATTTCTAGCAGTCATATTATTCGATTAAGCAAAAAAAAACAGTTTTTTTATCACTGGATGACATGACCAGGATAATTTACTTTTTGACCTAGTGCAGAGTTTTCACTTGTATTTTTAATATTACTCTTATGTTCATTTATTCTCAATTTTAAATTTCTTCTAGTTTGACCATTCACATTCAATTTTATAAATACCCGTTTTCTCCATTAAATCGATTTTATCTTTAGTTTTATTTAGTGTTTAACTAATTTTATTCCAAGTCCATAAATGTAAATGATATTTTTGGTTTGTTTTTTATATTTTCAAAACATTTGACATGACATACCTGGGACATATGGTAAAATCAACAATCCTTTTTTATCTAATATATCAAATACTGGTTTTAATTACCTTTTTAATCATCATTTGATAGTTTGTTAAAGTTTCTCACAGCTACATCAACAATATGAAGCGAGATATCTCTGTCTAATGTTACACATTTGATTGATAACGGTTCGTTTTTTAAAGCATCTGGATTAGAGCATAGCTTTAAAGACTTATAAACATAAGAGTAAAAAACTGACATAATTTGTGACTTTGCATGACATGATTTTTGGTGTGGCAGCATAAAAACAGAAAGAAAGGTTTATGATAAACAGTAGTTTCTAATTTATTTTTGTTTTTCTTTAGTGATACACCCACAAATGGTAAACTGTTATTTTCGTCAACTTCATGAGTAAATTGAATAACGAGTTCAACACTTAGAAAGTTTTATTTACCATATGACCACATCAGGAAAGTGTTATCGACATACCTCATCCATATTTCTGGTTTAAGCTTATTATTCTGTAAAGTATCAGTTTCAAACATGTTACATTTATTCGTTGTTCAACCTTCTGTAAACAGTAGTCAATACGGCTTTCTTTAATGTTATATTTATCCGTTGTTCAGCCTTATGTAAACAGGAGTCAATACGGCTTTCTTTAATGTTACATTTATCCGTTGTTCAACCTTCTGCAAACAGTAGTCGATACGGATTTCTTTAATGTTACATTTATCCGTTGTTCAACCTTCTGCAAACAGTAGTCGATACGGCTTTCTTTAATGTTACATTTATCCGTTGTTCAACCTTCTGTAAACAGTAGTCGATACGGCTTTCTTTAATGTTACATTTATCCGTTGTTAAACCTTCTGTAAACAGTAGTCAATACGGCTTTCTTTAATGTTATATTTATCCGTTGTTCAACCTTCTGTAAACAGTAGTCAATACGGCTTTCTTTAATGTTACATTTATCCGTTGTTCAACCTTCTGTAAACAGTAGTCAATACGGCTTTCTTTAATGTTACATTTATCCGTTGTTCAACCTTCTGTAAACAGTAGTCAATACGGCTTTCTTTAATGTTACACCGAAATATGTAGAATGTATTTTACTACAGTTGATCGATCTTTAAACAAATATTTTAATTGTGTATTATTCAACGTTAATCGTTTGAGTATTTAAATATTTACACAAGTTCCTTTAATTTTAACCTTTTAATACTTAACATTAAGATAATCAGTACTCAGTTACATCTTATGTTCCTACCTGCGGGTTTAGATTAATATATTTCAGCTAACTCGTAAGGATTAATTAATCTTTAAACATGTACAGTGCCACAGAATTTACTATAAATTGCACAAAAGTATTACTGATTTTCTTGATGAATTAGAGATTGAAAGAAATTTCAGTACTTTGGCGAAACATTATAAGGCTTATATTAGTGACCTACCGATCACAAGGAGCTTTTTGGGTCAACATTGATGTTGATAAAACATTTTTCAATAGGTTTTTGAATATTTAGATTTGATTCCTTCCTTATTCAAAAGTTTCGTTAGTACACAGATGTGTTTTAATTTTTTTACTGATAAAAAAGTGAAATAATATGCATAACCTGTTCTATAAATTTAATTGAACCATGGAACCTATTTATGCTGAATATTTTATGTTTTTTTTATAAGAAGTATGCACGTCAAGTTCATTAAAGAAGTGATACTGTTCAAACTACTTATTCATTATTGATATAATCGAACATTGATTTTTGTGAATTATTGTACCAGATTTATAAGAAATTGAAATATTATTTGCCGATTTTTGAAATGGTTTGGATGTGTCTTGATTTCATCATACAGTGATTGATTACGTTATATTAAAACGGTTTTGGAGACTCACCATGTTGTTACAGTTTAATTCACCAGGTCGCGGTCATGCTCTGACGACCGTGCATCTGGACAATAATCCTGCAGAGTAGTTTTCATTGCAAAAATCTGCGTCCAAAATCTAAAACCGTTTCGTAGTGGTCGTTTCAACTGTCCAGTTTCTCAGAAATAAAGGAGCTGTAACTGACCACTTGGCCATTATGTCTTCATATTAAAGAGTATAAGTATGTGTTTCATTCTTCAGTTGCTTCATGTATGCTATGGTTAAATGAAGGATATAGCTGGGAGCCTTATCTTGGTAAACCCATACTCTGTTGGTCTCGTTTCCCTTTTGGTTACGTTACACACTGTTGCTTGGGGTATATGGTTTTGCCAGTGACGTTGATATTTCTGGACGCTGACCTGTTACAAGATGCCGAACCATGGCTGGATTACGGCTTGTTGCAAATCTTTTTGTGGACGGCCTGATTCCCCAAGTTGGGAGAAATCACTTTGTTTTTCAATGCCAATAACTACAAAGAGTATCGCTGATCTGAAGAAATGTTCATAAAATGAGTGCATGAATATTCTACTTTGGAATGGACTATTGCATACCTTTCCCCAAACCGACAAGTTTGCAGTGGCATCACACAACCTACAAAATATCACACAATGTTAAAATGTAGTTTTGATACATGCAGTTCTACCAGGACGTTGTTGATACCAAAGAAGAGCGTTAATGGCACATTTGTGATGGTTGTGTGGATGACATAACCATCACAAATATCATCCACATAACTATCACAAATGTGCTATGTAGGTGACAGATTTCCTATGTAGACGAAAAAACATAGAAAATTTTAAGAAGATATAATTCATTTTCAGGAATATATAAATAAAACAACGAATACTACACAATCAGTTGGGTAATTCGACTGAATGTTGAGAACATTATATTAAATAGATTTTTAGTCAGCAAGCCACAAACAAACCACAGCCGACATAAAATCAATCCAATCATGTCTACTTCTGGTCTGAAAGGTTAGTATTCCGAAAAAAACGAGCATGCATGAAGCAAGCAGTCTGGATCATCAAGTGGTCAAGCAAACGACACAAAAGAAAAGACAATATACCCAGAAATCGAATAGAGTTCGACGCCGCGGAGTTAGCACGTGCACGTCCAACGTCAAATAGTAATTGAATTTATTTCACCCTTGAGCTGTTGTCCTCACGAATGTACTGGTTTTATGTTTGACTGAAATAAGTAAATGTTCAGTGACTCCTCAACTTTGATGATCATATACTATGTAGTTTGTTAGATGATAATCAGGAAACTTCAGCTTCTTAATATAGCCTTTCAAGTCTAAATGATCAGTACAAATTCAACTTTTTTATGATAATCAGATAATTTTTGCAAATAAATGAAAATGTTATTCCTTCTATTTTTGTGAAAGTGCCACGCTTTCACCTAGTTACACTAGGTATAGAATTATGCTCCAAATTCAGTATGATTTAGTGTTTACTGCTAAAGTTTGCCTAGTACTCACTAGCTGAGGAACGCGGGTTTCTAGTAGATAATAAAACAAAATATCAAAAAACGAAAACACACGCTATATTGTTTTTAAAGGTGATCACACTTCAAATACAGTCGTTTGGACCATTTGCTATAGGGAGTATAATGATCAGTTTGGATCATTTGCTATAGGGAGCGTAGTGATCAATTTCAATCATTTGTTATAGGAAGTATAGTGATCAGTTTGGATCATTTGCTATAGGGAGCATAGTGATCAGTTTGGATCGTTTGCTATAGGGAGTATAATGATCAGTTTGGATCATTTGCTATAGGGAGCGTAGGGATCAATTTCAATCATTTGCTATAGGAAGTATAGTGCTCAGTTTGGATCATTTGCTAAAGGGAGTATAGTGATCAATTTCTATGATTTGCTAAAGGAAGTATAGTGATCAGTTTGCTCTTCTCAGGGTTTACGAAATGTTATACAGTTTCTGTTTTTGTTAGCAGGATTTAAAGGAATAAGGCTAATTGGAATGAGGAATAAAGTTTAATAGCCAAATAGTCATAAGAAAAATTGAATATTTATACATTTGTGCATTGTTAGGTAGTTCTAGTACTTTGAGGGCGGAACTGAGTATTTTTTTGACAAATCACAAACAGAAAACTGCCTAGGACCTTACGTTGTATTGTTGCTTATAGTTTCTAAAATCAAATAATAGGTTGAACAATCGCCAAGTTTTATATATTTTTATTTAAAGAAGGATGACGCTTAGAGCTAGCGCTCTTCGTCAGGTCATACAGTTTACTAGTTTATATGAAAATATATAAAAACTTGGCGATCGTTCAACCTATTATTTAATTTTGATATTTTCGTCGCCTATGCGGTTTTAACTATATTTGTCTGCTTATAGTTTCCAAACAATTCAATTATTATTAATGACGTATGAAGTAAATATACACCAAATAATTGAAAATTCTATGTCGCTTTCTTAAAGTTTCAATGTTACTAGTTTTATCATTCAAATTGATGTGTGGTTTATATAGTTTTTGCATTGTATTTCTGTGTTTTATTATCACACTTTCAAAAAAAGAAACTTTATTATTTCAGTAAGTTTGTTTCAATTACAAAGTTATTTATTTCTGTTATGTAGCAAAAACCTGAGTTTTCATTAAACGTGGTTTGTATATTCATTCATTAGTTAGGTAGGCCGCGTTTGTTGTTCAAATTGGGGCATGACGGTGGGTAAAACAAAATATGCGGCATAGCAAAATAATGAATGAATATTTGCTGTAAAATTCTTATCAATGCTATAAGTGTACCTTCTAGTTTGGCCACCAATTTTGATTTCATTCCCTTAAGTTTTTTTTATTTTTTTGGACGCACTTTTTTTTTCACACCTAAGATGTTTTTGATTAGATATCAGGAATTTTTGTCAATACACACACGAACAAATCACAACATTTTTTTTATTCTTTTGGACGCACCTTTTTTTTTCACACCTAAGATGTTTTTGATTAGATATCAGGAATTTTTGTCAATACACACACGAACAAATCACAGCTATTTTTTTATTTTTTGGACGCACCTTTTTTTCACACCTAAGAAGTTTTTGATTAGATATCAGGAATTTTTGTCAATACACACACGAACAAATCACAGCATTTTTTTTTGGACGCACTTTTTTTTTCACACCTAAGATGTTTTTGATTAGATATCAGGAATTTTTGTCAATACACACACGAACAAATCACAGCATTTTTTTTATTTTTTTGTTTTTTCACACCTAAGATGTTTTTGATTAGATATCAGGAATTTTTGTCAATACACACACGAACAAATCACAGCATTTTTTTTTTATTTTTTTGGACGCACCTTTTTTTTCACACCTAAGATGTTTTCGATTAGATATCAGGATTTTTTGTCAATACACACACGAACAAATCACAGCAAGTAAGAGAGTGACACCCGATATTAAACAAACATTATCGTTAGACTCACAACCATATTATTTGGAACAGACCTATACTTTAAAGAACCAACCAGATTCTTTAATATTTATGGTGGTCGGTTTTCCTCTCTTTAATCCGAATGACATGAAACTAGAAACGGACCACTTTTAATCTTAGAGGTAAATCTGAGGTAAAAATTTTAGTCCGACAGCTGACGTGACTTTTTGCGAGGGCGTGCGCAAAAAATTGGGTCAAAAGTAAGCGGTTTTTGTTGAATAACTTTGCACATGTTACTTATATTCACACCACATTTCACACCTAATTGTACGTTATAACCATCTATCAGTATGCGCAATTTGAAAAAAAATCCATCCAAGTTAAGTATGTTTTTTTTAATCAAATAACTGTTCGGTGTGATCGTTGCCAAGAAGAAATAAGGGAAGAAATTCAATAAATGTTAGAAATGTTATATCTAGTGTGTTTCTTAATGGATTTCCGTGAAATTCGGTATGTGAACTAAGGATCCACTGGGGTACTTCCACTGAAATTTTGGGACGGTTTGATTACCACAGTTCGAGTTACAAAAAGTGGAAAATTGCTGAAGTTTCTAAACTACCATTCCTGCATGATCACACTAAGGATTCCGAAAGGTTAGAAACCATGCATTCATAAACATGAATAGCTAAACTTTAGAAAAACGCGAAGATCGTATAAAACAAAACATACTCTTCAATAAATAACCCAGAGTGAATATGTAAACCTCTTTCTCCTAAAAATCCTGTACAGAGAACACAAAAACACATATTGAACCTAAATTAAATTTTCAGTATTCAATGTAAAAAAATAACAAAAGTGATTCTTATATGCCGAATAATAATGAAAATAACTTTTAACACAAAAGCTAATGTCTTAAACTTATTTTGAAATAAATTATTGATTAATTAATTATCGATTTTCGTATGTTATAAACATTTCGTTTTCACTGTTCACATAATTTTCTAATATGTAATTGTAATTAACTATACAAATTAATTATTTCTAAAGTACGCCATTCTATACAGGATCATAAGAAATGGTCATAATTATTGTTCGTATTTCATAAAGGCAGGCACCGAGACAGGTCAATATTATTGTACAACCAATAACTAATATATGTAGCAACCTATCATGATTACAAAGAACGTAGAGGAAACTAGTTATTTGATTTGAGCTACATTTTTCTTCATGTCTTAATGCGTGGAGTGAAAATCTAAATTCTGTATCTAGAATTAATATTATTTCGATTATTTCTGAATAATAAATTTTAATTAAAATAGTTATAGATGATATTCAAGGTTTGAGTTCTAAATCAGAAGTGAATAGCTTGGGTGTTAAAGAAAGTTTGTGTTACGACTCAGACTTTATGTTATTTTTCTTGCTTACTTAGATGAAGTCATGTATTGTAATATTTTCAAGTAGATTAAATAAACTAAACGAGAGAGACATTTTCTAAAACACAGAAGATCATAGAATAAAAAATAAACAAAACAGCGGTAGCATTCGTACTATGAGATACTTGGAAAATGCATGAAATAAACAAATGAAACTTAAAGAAACTAATATCTCTTAGTTACTCATAGGGATGGAAAATCTACTATTAATTTAGGGTACATAATAAACAAATAAAACGTAAAGAAACTAATATCTATTAGTCACTCATACGGATGGAAAATCTACTACTAATTTAGGGTACATAATAAACAAATAAAACGTAAAGAAACTAATATCTATTAGTCACTCATACG
>NW_013667266.1:177598-182496 GCF_000517525.1 Limulus polyphemus | reverse complement strand
TGCGAAATCCTTAGTATCTGGGACTGATTATGTGATGCTGTATGGAAGAGAGAAGTCCATAACCCCATTACTGCTAGTGTTCATTATAAAATCATACCTACATCTTTATATCTAAAATTTCATTATCCAGGAATGGTAGTTTTTTCGCTAGAGATTGTGTGTGTGTAGAGCAAAGTCAAAGGTAGCTCTGTAACTTACAATTTTTTTCAAGACTTCCTTACCGAAACGTAATCTATCAATAAATTAAGTTATTTTGACAATATATAAACTCTTCATGTTTTGTATGCCTCTTGATGTCAAAGTAGCCATTTTCTACATATATATGAATACATAATCATTATATATATAAATATATAGAATAAAAAATACATTTAAGTAAAATATTACATCAAAAGGTAAAAAAGCGTTAAAATAACCTAATCAAACCTTTTATATTAAACAAATACTAACTTAAAGAAAAGACTTCCGAACAGCAACAGGATAACAAATAATACCAGCTCCCAATTAGTAGCTTATATCTTCCCATCAAGAACCATATTTATTTTACCTTGATATTAAAATAAATTTTTTAGATAATTAACAGCTTTGTGCTGAACAACCATCAATTCAACCATGCATATATTAATTTCGAAATATTACATTAATATACGGTTGGGCGTGGCGTAGTGTTCGGTGTGTCTAGGCTACAGATCAGAGTATCAATGATCCACGTCCCGTTCCGCAAAAAATATACTCTAGATTTCGAGGTCATATGTATGCCATAAGAGTGGGGTAAAATCTCATGCCTTATTCTATCAGGGAAGAGTAGCCCTGGACTTAGAGGTGGGTGTTGTTGGCAAGCTACCAGCTACCTAGTCTAATAGTTCAAATTTAGGAACAAATATGAACACATCGATATCCCTTGCGTGGCTTTACGCGAAAATAGTAAAAACAATCTTGAAATATTTAAATATCATTAAGTCTGATTTCTTCCCAATTTCCATAATCTCTAAAGCTCTATGTAAAACGTTTCGGCAATAGTTTTGATAAATTTAGAAAATCTGAGTTAAGTTTATAACTTAAAAACTATATATATATATATATATGTCTGTCCTTTTAGCTTTGAAAACAAGATGGTGATTAATAGCTAGATATAGTTAAATTATTAGTACCGTGAAATACAAGTTGCGGGAAGTAAAAAGATTGCTGTGATTTAGCGGAAATACTAACTTGTAAGAGATCAAGTTTTATCTGACTAGACGTTATAGAAAGTAATTTAGTAGTACGTCCCTACGATCATTTACAAAAGCAGTTTGAAAATATGTCGCATTTATGTTTCAGAAGCAGTAAAGGTAGTAATAACTCTAAGTGGTAAAAAATATGTTTTTATCAAAACTGACTACTATATTTGGACATCCTGACGGTTTGATGTAAATTTTTAAAAAGACATTTGGTACTATAAAACTCTTGGACTGTCAGCAGGTGTTCATCAAACATTTATATTACTTGCTGTTAGCAGTGGTTTAATATCCGTTCATCATAAGTCTGTAATGAAGGGTTAATCTGCCTGAACTTCACATTTTCAGTTTTTGTAACATCAGCGACATACTGCATGTTCCACATAGAAATAGCCGTGGTTTAAAACCTGCATCCTTATGAACCATGTTCTTTTTGATATTCATTCTGCAGTGAAAACATTTGGTTCGTATTTTAATGGGAAGTTAGTGATGAAGGGGATTTTGTTTGTTAGGAATTTCGCGCAAAGCTACACGAGGGCTATCTGCGATAGCCGTCCCTAATTTAGTAGTGTAAGGCTAGAGAGAAGGCAGCTAGTCATCACCACCCACCGCCTACTCTTGGTCTACTCTTTTACTAACAAATAGTGGGATTGACCGCATTTTAGAACGCCCCCACGGCTGAAAGGACGAGCATGTTTGGTGTGACGGGATGTGAGCCCGAGACCCTCAGATTGCGAATCGAGAGCTTTAACCACCTGGCCATGCCGGGCCTAAAAGGGAGTAAATTTGCGTTTGTTTTTGTTTCTTTCAGTAGAACCAATGAAGAGGCGAATGATGAGAATTCTTCTAATCTTCTTAATTAAGCCACCAGAAACTATTTGCTTCGGCAACATGGATACCACTAACATGTCTATCTCCTTAACGAAAACATATTTTCTAACGTGTTGAAAAGTAATCCAATTATAAGAATTGCATTTTAATTTAAAATGAATCGACAACAAATAAGTTTGAATGGTATTCAAATATAGTTTTAATAGATATATAGTAACTGATTAGGCACAATAAATCATAATATTTTATATCATTTGTCAATATTATAGTTATATTCATGACAGAATAATATTTTTTTCGACTGATGAAGATTAGGTAAGTATTAAGAAAAAATATTGAGCACAGAAAGACACTGCTGGAGATACTTAGGAGGCGTTGGATGCCCTCCCTACTTGTGACGTATATAATTAGATCTGAGAAAAGTTTGGCAGAGATTCTGGTAAGTAAAATCGTAGGAAGAAAAGCGAGAATCAGATAGATTTGTTCGTGTTTGTTTTTAGAGAAAAGCCACATTGCGCTATCTGCTGTTTTCACTGAGAGGAATCAAACTCTGAATTTTAGTGTTGTAAGTCTGTAGACTTACCGCTGTCCCGCCGGGGTACAAGAGGCAGGTATAGATTCAGCTTGAATTATGATAAGTGGTGTAGGAAGCGAAAAATCAAAATTCTTGTAATATTCATTAATCTACCCGAATCTATTTTTTCTTGTAATATTCATTATTCCACCAAAAACTATTTTTTCTTGTAATATTCATTAAGCCACCAGAAATGATTTTCTTGTAATATTCATTAAGCCACCAGAAATTATTTTCTTGTAATATTCATTAAGTCACCAGAAATGATTTTCTTGTAAATTCATTAAGCCACCAGAAATGATTTTCTTGTAATATTCATTAAGCCACCAGAAATGATTTTTCTTGTAATATTCATTAAGCCACCAGAAATGATTTTCTTGTAATATTCATTAAGCCACCAGAAATGATTTTCTTGTAACATTCATTAAGCCACCAGAAATGATTTGCTTCAACAAAATGAATACCACTGACCAGGCTATCTCCTGAACGAAAGATAGTCGTCCACCTTCAGAATTGAGAAGGTCACCTTAATTTATTAGATAATAAGTTGAATTTGATGTACAATTGTGTATTACCTTCAGTAGCGCAGCGGTTAACTACATGGAAGTACATCAAGTAATTTTAATTTGTGTTTTTTACAGATGTATTTATTACCTCCGGTTCCTTACACATTCTGGCAAGTAGTAAGTATTCCAGATAGTTTAAGTATCAGTTACCTAGATATTTTAGCAGGTAGTAAGTATTTCCAGATACTTTAAAGTCGTGAATCATTCTGCTTTTATGTACTTGAGTGTTTATTAACTTAAGTATCAGTTACCTAGATATTTTAGCAGGTAGTAAGTACCTCATATAATGTTAATATGTAATACGTTGTGTTTTATGTATACATTTGTTTATTGTTTTCAGTATGGCAGCGGTTGGATAAGTATTCTTGAATGCACCACTTTTAATTTGGGATATATTGGGATTTTATGTACAGATGTGTAAATTTTCTTTGATATTACAGCTGTTAGCTGCATTTCTATCAGATACTTTTAGGTGGTTTACCGAAATGCGCTGTTTTTCAGTAAAAAAAAAAAATAGGTTGTTATTCTATATCAACTTTAAAGTTTCAACAGTATACTTATATATATCAGTTATTAGTATTTTTTCTAAATGTAGAAAATTACGTTGATATCTTATAAATTAAAGAATAATATTTCAAATTCCTGAAAATGGTTACAAATATATTAAGTTATTCGGATACTTTTCAAACTATAACTGATGTTTTAATGAAACAGCTGCATGATATTTACCTACATTCAAGTTTAACAAAACGTACATGTAAAGTTTATTAGTTTTGCTCGTTTTTACGAATGAAACTCTAGTCCTTAAGTTTAACATTGCATTTTAAAACTCCTATTCAAAGAACAAGTACAATTTCTAAATATATACAAATGTAAGTATTTTCACGTCGAATAAAATGATGTCAGGATTTTAAATCATATACGATATTTTTATAGTGTTTCACTTAACCCATGCGATATAAATATCATTACTTTAAACATTAAAGCATTAACTCTTTTATGTAAAAATTAATTCACAAACTACGTCTTTAATTTCTTAAAGTTTCTGGAAACTTTTGCAACTACAAAAATTGGCGTAACTCATTTTTCGCTTTCGCCATTTACTGCAAGCGTCAGAAGTTGAAGTTCTTGACGTTCTTATGTTTTCTTTGGATGTGTTAAATATGCCATAGGAATGCTGCACTTCTAAAAATAAACTACTGCTTGCTGATAGAAAAGCCTCTTAACGTAGTTTTTGTAAATGAGATTTTATATCAAACGAACATTATGCAACCATATGTTGTGTAGTAATACTTCAGCACTTAGTAAGCTTTTATTTTTCAGTTTCGTCTTTATATCCAATACTGGAAGATTGCATTTCCTTATATTTGAGTAATAATTGCCTATTCGTAGTTTTAGTTGTAAAAATAACTGCACATCACAAACAACTTATCTAGTCTCAATCCTAAGTGTTATAATGGTTGATTGTTTTAATATTTGATTAACGCTTATCTAATTGTGCCACATTGACGGTGTACTGGAATATTTGATCTAATACCACTTTTAAATATTAAACTGGTTGATCAGGGTAATAACACAGGCCTGCGATGGTTTTATTGTCTTGAAATTTTTTACATGTTCTTCAGTAATTCCAGTACGCTGAATCCGAAAATGATATACATTTTTCTTCATCACGTATAGGTTTTTCACAAAACGTAATAACGCAATACA
>NW_013667266.1:173631-176723 GCF_000517525.1 Limulus polyphemus | reverse complement strand
CCCTTTTCTTCAGTTTTTATTTTTGTTAACAAACATAATAATAAAAAATATTCATTATGGTAAACGATATAATAATTTAATCTAAGTAAACAACTTTACGTGATAGAAAAAAAAAACGAATATGGTTTTGGAAATCTGAGTAGCTGAATTATTGAAAATCCGTTAGTTAAACCAAAATAACTTTTATGAAATTTCAATTCGCAGGCCGTGTAATTGACCAGTACTGTTCTAGTCAATTTCGTTTGATATATTTCCTTTAGTGCTATTTGCAAGTCTGTTAGAAACTGCTGTTGATTAGTTTGCTGTTTTGATAAAACCAATGGAATTTTATAGATGTTCGTGTGCCTTGTTGTTCCCTTCTTACCTATTAAAACATACTAATAAATTTTAAGTGAAAACAATGGTAATGTTTCTTAGGTTTTCAATTATATGTTTAGGATATATTTAAATATTTCATTTGTTTTATTGCTGTTATTGTTGAAAATGTCTAAACAATATTCATGGCAGTAAACTAATCTAAAACATAGGCAGTAATATTCCAGCAATACAGGAATATTCCAGTAATACAGGAATATTCCATTAATACAGTAATATTCCAGTAATATAATAATAATCCAGCAATACAATAATATTTCTTTAATACAGTAAAATTCCAGCAATACAATAATATTCCAGCAATACACTAATATTCCATTAATACAATAATATTCCAGCAATACAGCTATATTCCATTAATACAATGATATTCCAACAATACAGTAATATTCCATTAATACAATAATATTCCAGCAATACAGCAATATTCTATTAATACAATAATATTCCAACAATACAGTAATATTCCATTAATACAATAATATTCCAGCAATACAGCAATATTCCATTAATACAATGATATTCCAGCAATACAGTAATATTACACAACTCTGAAATTCGAATATCGTAAAACAGAAGATTAACTGCGCTTTGGTGTGTTATGTTAAAAGCAGGCTTCTGAGAATAAGGTATTTAGGTTTGGTTTTTAGTTTCGCGCAAAGCTACACGAGAGCTATCTGCGCTAGCCCTCCCTAATTTAGCAGTGTAAAACTAGAGAGACGGCAGCTAGTCATCACCACCCACCGCCAAATCTTGGGCTACTCTTTTATCAACGAATAGTGGGATTGGCCGTCACTTTTTAACGCCCCCACAGCTGAATGGGCGAGCATGTTTTAGTGGGACGGGGATTCGAACCCGCGACCCTCAGATTGCTGGGAATAAGGATCCCTGCTAATAAGACCAAAATATAATAAACATATGACTGACGTATTTAAAATATGTATTTCTAGGTTTTATATGTCTGTAATTGGAAGGACTATAGTATGCTTTCTTGAAAAGACTAGCACTAAATAACATATAAAATCAGGGAAGATACAAAAGCAGTTCGCTGTCTTATTGGAAGTGTAACAAAGTTCAAACTAATTAGAAAAATATATTTTCGCATGTGCTAAAATTGTTATTCACCAATCTCAAATCCAACCAAACAATGTGAATAAGAAAATCAATACTTATATGAAAAAACTATCCAAAAATTTAAGAGTGACGTGTACTTTTATTCTGAATCAATTATTTGGAAGTTCAGGCTTCTTTAGGTTTGCTAAGCTAGAATGTACCTTGGTAATATATATCAAAGTACAATTTCTATGAAATATTATTTTTTTTAAAACTAAAAATTCATGCATTTTACCTAAAAGAAAAGGTGTTTCCCCACCAGGTAAGTAGAATAAAATAAAAACTAGTAAATTTAAAAATTAGTCAATGTTTCACAATACTTTGTTAGATCTCTACAGTAAAGGGCATTAGAAGAGAGGAATGTTTGGATGGTAAACTGTTGTGGTTATACTTTACTAGAATTTCGAAATTACTGGAAAACACTGAAGTGTGTGTCCTACTTTAACAAGGAAGTTTCTCTACTATCGGAAATGTTAACTCGTTCCGAAAAGACACAGTGAAACACATGCAGCAATACGATCACTCACAGAAACATAAACAATTCAACTGTTTGCGTCACAGTGGCTGTTGAGGGTAAACACTCCGGGAGCGTTGAAAGATCTTTACGATAAAGGTATGTCAGAAGGATATCTGCTGCTATCTTTTCAACTTATAAGTAATGTTGAAGTGGCTACTTATGTATGGTATTCGCAGTAAAAAGTTACTTAATATCTTCTAGAGCTTTTGGTTGGAAAACCTCAGTTAGATTATCATATATGGAAAGCAAGAGAGTCTACATGAGCTAGTAAGAAAAAAAGCGATACTTTTGAAAAGCAAAATGACGTCCTTGTTTATAAACATTAATAAAAATACAAGACATGCCATCTTCTAAAACACAGGTAAGGAACTTACCAAAAAAATGATAAATCAAACTGCTTAAAGTTCTATAACAGGAGCTTTAAATTTAGCAGAAAAAGGCAACTGACCGAACTGCTAACAAATAATGTACCTAGTTTGTCATAGTTTATAATTCTCATTAAGCAACATACTTATATGTCAAGTAAATTAACCTATTGATACTACATTCATTTGCCTTACTAATGGAAGTACGTTTTGTTGTCGATAAGTTCCAAAGATGGTTTCTACGACTAAAATAGAAGTCTTAAAGGAGTGGTTATAGTACGCATGTAATGAGGACTTTGTTTTAAGCTTGTTAGTAAAGTATATATTTTTCTCGATGACGTGTTTCATCTAACAACGTCATCAAGTTACACAATGAAAAATATTGTTTCAATTTTCCCCACTCGTTTGCTGTAATATTTGATCATATTTGTAATAAAACAAAATCTAAAAATAAAGTTATTTTTCTTTTCTACTGTGGTTTTATATCAAATTTATGCTAAAATTCTATAGTTCTAGCCGAGCTCAAATCCTGTTATTAACTTGTTGGATGAAGCACAAGGACGGGTACTTTACAATGTAGATATTGTTGTATTTATAGTATCAAAAACGAGTGTTAAATGAATTTCTTATTCGTCTCATATATATATATAAACCTAAACTGACATTGTTATGTGGTATATATACACCTGGAAAAAAATTAAGCACCCCCAAATATTTTTCAG
>NW_013667266.1:166399-172631 GCF_000517525.1 Limulus polyphemus | reverse complement strand
ATGGTTTTCATTTCACAGGGTTTCCTATTTACTTACAGTAAGATCTATAGTCTTAATTTCACAGGGCTTCCTGTTTACTTACAGTAAGATCTATAGTCTTCATTTCACAGAGCTTCCTGTTTACTTACAGTAAGATCTATAGTCTTTGAAAACCATAGATCTTACTGTAAATAAACAGGAAACTCTGTGAAATGAAGATCATAGATCTTACTGTAAGTAAATAGGAAGCCCTGTGAAATTAAGACTATAGATCTTACTATAAATGAACAGTAAACAGGAAGCCCTGTGAAATGAAGACTATAGATCTCACTGTAAGTAAACAGGAAGGCCTGTGAAATGAAGTCTATAGATCTTACTGTTAGTAAACAGGAAACCATGTGAAATGAAGACCATAGATCTTACTGTAAGTAAACAGGAAGCCCTGTGAAATTAAGAATATAGATCTCACTGTAAGTAAACAGGAAGCCCTGTGAAATTAAGACTATAGATCTTACTGTAAGTAAACAGGAAACCCTGTGAAATTATTTCACAGGGCTTCCTGTTTACTTACAGTAAAATCTATAGTCTTCAATGTCTCTATACCATGTTTGACAATTTTTCTATAATGTAAATAGTTATCAATCAAAATTATCCCATATAAAGCATATTCACAAATCAGTGAATGCAGTTTTTCTCACAACTTTTTCATAGATATTTGAAAAAAATCAGAATGAAAACTGTCTGATCCGTTAAAGAATAAAAGTCGTTAGTTAAGCAAACGAAAATATCGTGATCTCTCTACAAATATTCTAACTTGTATAACGAAAACGGTCTTCCTGAAACTTTCATTTAGAAAAAAACTTAAATAGATGCTTAAAGGTTTTCTGGCAAACTGGTATAAAAGATCAACCATGAAATCTAAAATAAGTGGTTTGTATTTGCTGGAACAACATACTACCCAATACATTAAATAAAATATTAACTATCCTTACATATTCGAAGCTAGAGCCTTTTGGAAATAGAGTTTGAGTACGCAATATTAAAACGAATTCAAGCCTTACTACGATGTTACAGTCCATGTCGCCACGTCTAGTCATACTGTATTTCACGTCCATGCATCCTGACTATACTTCTGTAGTTTAGATTGTATTGCAGAAGGCTCCGTCATACGGCTGTCATGTAAAGCACACCTCTCATCCTTGCTGATTTCCATTATCCATCTTGTGTAGGATGATGGCGGTTTTCCAGTCCGATTGGTCGCATAGAAGTATATAGATGCTGCTTTTAACGACTTGACCGACGTGTCTTATTATGGAATAACATGAGAACCCATTTCATTATCTAGCAACTTGAAATACGTATGCTATAGAAGCAACTTGTGTACACCTGACTTGTGTTGCTTTCCCAGACGAAGCGCCTTGTTGATTATGTTATGTACTGTTGCCAGGGAGACATGCATGGTCTTTACCTTTGACGGACAAGGCTTGTTTTAGCCTCTTTCTGAATGGTCAAGGTCCCTAAGTTAATTCGTATTCCTATGTTTTACAATGCTTATTTAGAAATTTTAAGCCTCCGATATGAACACGTCTTCAGATACTGAGCGCATGAATATTTTGCATCGGAAAGGACTGTTACATACCCTTCCCAAAAATGGTCAATTTTCGAAGGCATCATACTACTTATGAAAACAATGTTAAAATGTATTTCTGATACATGCAATTCTACCGTCATCTGGTTTGCTGATTTGAAATTTAAAAATTCTTTTAATATAGTGTACTCAACCATATGTATTATCTCATTGTTGACCTGAAGACATGATTTAATTTTGGAGAGAAATATTCTACTTAGTATGTATCTTGGAAAGCTTCAGTGCCAAATCAGATTATAATCAATTTATAATACTAAAGTCTGGGGATTGTTGCCTTTTGGTGGACAAAGTGCATATATCCATCCCACTGTGTAGGTTTCCGCAAAACAATAACAAACAAATAAACGACTCTAATCATTAGCAATGTCTATACTGGATAATGATTTTACATTGATTTTGTGTTTGTTTGTGATCTGATTATTGTTGTATAGTTCCGTGAGTAATTTTACGGTTTCATGGAGGCCTTATCAATTTCTAGCGCTGTCGTATTATCCTTAAAGAATAGGTTACTCACAGGTAATTAGAACCATTTAATAGCACGGGAATAATGAATATATAGCCAGAGTGGATACAGACCATTTGAATAGCACACAAGAAATTTGTTATTGAATACTTAACACACATCACAGACATGAAGAGGAGTTTGAAGTCGAATCAAAATGAAGTGAAAGCTGAAATAAAATAACTAACAATAAAACATTATGACGAGTTTCCTGGTTTCTGGATAACGTTTTAAGTATTTCTCATCTTTATTAAATGTTTGATAGGAGGTGAAGTTATAGAGATAGCATAACAAATCTTTCCCATTGTTTTAGGCCTACCCTCTGATCAAATAACTTTAAGATATACTTCAAATCAACTTTAAAACGTATATATATGTCTTAGCCACCATAATCAATTATAGAACATTTCACAACTTTTGACGTAAAAACTACAGTTCTCCATTGCTCTCTGTTCCTCGCTGTTTACGCCAATTTTCCTGATTCAAGTTTCTGATCTTCTAATAATGTTCTAATGCTATTGAACCAATCAGGATCTGTGGAAAAAGTAGCACATCTTCCATTTCCAACATATATCCAGTAGTTGTCTATAGTACATCTTCCATTTCCTACATATATCCAGTAGTTGTCTGTAACACATCTTCCATTTCCTACATATATGCAGTAGTTGTCTGTAGCACATCTTCCATTTCCTACATACATCCAGTAATTATCTGTTTTGTATTTCCCTGTTTCAATATTTCCTTATTATTTCGCCTTTCCATGTAGTTGTTCATCACCATTTGTTTATAACACCACAGTTCCAATGCTTCTCACTGTCATTTTGTTTTAGCAGCAAGAATCAATGTTTCCATCCAGTATAGTTGGACTGACCATACATAACAATTTAGTAGTCTCTAATTTAATTGTAGTCTGATATTTCTCCGGATCCATCAACACAAGAGATTTATCATCCTTATACAATTCTGAGTTCGAATAATTCTTTTTATCTTTCCTATTCATCTCTTTATTTATTCTTGACACTTGTCGTCACTACTGATATTCATCCTAGCTTCTCTAGTTGTTTCAGCTCTTCTATTTTTATACACACTCTGGGAGTTTGCTAAGATCGGAATATTACCATTGTGTAGTATTTCCATTCACCTTCAATTCTCTCATGCAACCATGGTATCAGATTTACCGATAAGTGCTTCCATGAACCTTGATTCATTCAGTGTCAGTAATTACATCTCTGAAAAACTACTTTGCATACAAATTATATTATGTCAGTGACAGTATATATCCTCGTTAAAGGCAAAACCATCTGCTTAGACCTCCATTGATTTCAAGTGGTACTTCCAGACTCCAGTATAAATTCCTCAAGATTTTAATGTCTACTTCAGGTTACATTTCCAGTGATTCACGCTTTACGACTATGCCAGTAAAGACAGCGAAACCACCTACGTCTTTCTACCCGGTCAAGCCGCTAATCCATGATGGTCTCTCTACGCCAAATTGCATCATTCATTAAGCACTTCAAACCCGGAGCGTCTTTCGATGCTACCAAGACAAGAATTCTACGCCGAGGCGTCATCTTTCTGCAGCCTTCAACCGTTTCGGATTCCAACTACCTTAGCAGCCCGTGAAATTCGATTCCGCATGTTACACGCATTTCTCCCCGAAGTAATAGCAGCCTATTCACGGTCTTCATTAGCGGTGTTTACCCCTCTATAACCATTGACGATATCCATCACTCTACTGAAACTCAATACAGAACCAAGCTCCATGATGTTCACAGAATGTACACCAAAACTACAGGCTCATCTGCACACTTTGTGAAACTTGTAACCACCTCAAAAAACACTGCTGAAGCGATCCTACACAGTTTTGTACCACCTGTTTCATTTTCAAGCCGAAGCAACACGTCGTAACCGGCCCCAACCTGCTTAGACCAGTCACTACCGAAGCCCAGAATCAACACTCAGACCTATACACTACCATCGTCTTACTTGTCTACTACAATCAACCAGAAAACTATAACATTCAAGCTCTCCTCAACCTCTGAACAGTCCACTCAAACTGAAGCCATAAAAACCCATGACTCATCATCCCTAACTCATGCATGCACCCTCGCCTCGCAATCCACTCGAAGAAAAAAAGCCACATAAACCCCGTCCCATAAGAATAACCTCCCGACTGTATCTCCCACGTCGACCAGTGTCTTGCAAAAGTTACTTCCGTTCCCGTCTCCCTCGTCAACCTACGCCCTGAAACAACCACGCCCGTTCCCTTACATCAATCCATCGATAATAAACAGTTCAGCTGAACCAAATACCCAGTTCTCCTTTCTTGCCCATCCTCATCCAGCGGCGATTATAGTCCACCCCTATCGTTCTAAAAATCGGTACTCCAGGATGAACCTTAAAAATCATTAACTCGTCAGTTATTAATTTCTCAAATAAGCAGAACATCATAGGGCACTAGCTAGCATTACTGGCGCCAACTAGTGAAAGTGTGTTTTCTTGTGGCTCCTTCGTATCCCCCCACAGTTAATCTTTGGTATCGGATCTATAGATCCCCCGCCGCCCTGATGGACCATATTGGCGGTTTTTTGTGTTAATGTCTGGCTTTGTTTTGCCCTCTTGGTTCGCTTGCCGCCTTTAACCTGCTTGTTGCCAAATTATGTTTATTACTTTTTCACATTAAGCCTTCCACGTCATTGTAAAACATGTGAGGGGCGAAGAGAATCACTTTTCTGAACCCCCCGGTTAGATTCAGCTCTGAAATCTTTCGGATCTTAAAGCTGAATGGTTCAACTCGAAACAACTAACATGGTAAATGTCAAATGTCTACTTGATTTACCCCAATGTCAAAAGCTTTTTTAACGTCTATCATTGATAACTAAATATTTATATTATATGACACAACATCATTACAAAAAATAATAGCTCATCAAATCACATCTGATGTCAGCATACTGGTCTTGGACTTGATAAGGCACTCTACAAGACTGAATTCAGAATAGTTACTTTGAGTATCAAGTAGTACAACCAAGAAAAATACATAATACCTAAATATAAAATTCATAAAAATCATATATTACATACAACCCCTGATATAATGAATTCTCTGTTTGATACAAATACGTCATTACATAACACATTACAAAAGCAGCATCACCTACTTTAAAAGTAGCTCTTTGTATACCTTAATTTATTTAGCAACATATAAGATATACAATGTTCACAAGTTGAATATTCAGGGAACACAATATAATTTTAAACTAATCATCAAAAAATGTAACATATCAAAGAAACAAACTAACGTCGACAAAATCACACCACCCCAGCTACTATTTTCGTTAGAAATAAGTATACATATATTAAACCACAGTTACAGTATATTCAAGTATAAATAAAAAACAACTGTTGAAAATTAAAATAAGTACACAGCGTGGTCACAAGTAAATAAACACCACTGTTTCAGAAAAAAAAATTAAATTTTTCAGTCATATTCACATGAAATGATATATTTGTAATTTAATTAATATCTAGTAGATCTTCCTTTCGCTTCGTGAAGTTCGTTGATCCTTTGGGGCATCGTGAGAATCATCTTGTCAATTCTAGATTGTAGGATTTTCGCCCACTCTTGCTTCAAAACTTGGAATAGATCGCTCTTCGAAGTTGGTTTTTTTTTGTTGTTGTTGTTTTTTGACTTGCCTGTCGAGTATGGCACAAAGGTTTTCGATGGGGTTCATGTCAGAAGATTGGCTCGGCCAGGGCAACTTCTAGATACCATTTTCTTCCTGCCACTTTTGTGTGTTTCTAGCAGTGTGACACGGTGCTCCATCTTTCTGGAACAACGTTGTGTTCTTATCCGAAACCCGAGGAATAAAGTGGCAAGCGTCCTTCCTCCAATATTTCGACGTATTTCGCAAAATGTATGTTGCCAACGCACTCCACTAAACTCGATCTCCCACCAACCTAAACAGCTCCCCAACCCATCACGCTGAAACCACCATGCTTCACAGTTGGCTGCAATCTGTTGAGCCAAAACTCTTTGTGAGGCATTCTCCAGACCCATATCCTTCCACTGTCCAAAAATTGAGCGAATCTTGATTCGTCTG